>NC_140171.1:59840533-59883033 GCF_963971535.1 Notolepis coatsorum | reverse complement strand
GTATATTGTTTCTTTACCTTTCTGCGAATGTCTAGGAAAAAAACGTGTCTCAATCCGGTAATTTATGACACAGCTATCGCCATTATACAAAAGTAACTGTAGCCTACTTACAGTAGATTTCATTCATGGTCTTTGCTGCCCTTTATCGGGGCGCCTGGTGGTACTAAATCCAGATTTAACTCTGCCATTGGAAAGAGGAAATCTGTGCCGATCCATAGATGTATTACTTGGCCATAATAAGGTTATTTATAGGCCTGATATTCTTTATTCTATATTCCGGATGGCAAAATTCAGTACTGTATCTACAAAAAAAACTGTAAATGATCTGCCCTTTGTTCATTTGCTTAGCTTTTAGTACACTTGATCTCAAGAAGGTGCTGAATGAGCTCAGTGCCATATTTCTGCTTTTGGTCAATGTTAGCATGGTGTTATTCACTGTCAAAGATGGAATAAAAACCTGAATAATAATAATAATTGATATTCTCCTTTGGTTCATTACAATTTTACTCAAGCATAGTAACAGCCACACTATTCCTGACAGAGAAGGTCCATAGATGTCCCTAGATACCAAGAACATGCAAATTGACCTTGTAGTGGCACAATCTTCCATTTACTTGGGTATGTACTTTTAGGCAAAATATCGGAAAATATGGCTACAGTAGGCCTTAACAGGTTAAGTATGGCTTCCCCCTGTTATGATGTCATCATTCCTCCTAATCTACCCCACAATGCAAAGTGTCTAACATCCCCTCTTGCTGTTTGCTAGTGTTTTCTACCAAAAATAGCTGCTATGTCAGCTATCACATATTGCATTCAACTCTAGCAACTGTTAACGATGTAGATAACCTAGTTATATTAGTATTGGCTAAGCATCCCGCTCTGAGCCTTACGAGATACTTCTATCTCCTGTGATACCTAATGTATCTCCCACGAATAAAAAACACATGCACCCCACCTGTATGGGGCCCCGCCCCTTATGGTGGCACCACCCATATAACCATGACTCTGGTCATGAAACACCCTTCCTCGCCAAAAACCTGTCCCAGGAAAAGATCCCTCAAGAGGGAACTCAGGGCGCGCAGAGCGGGACGCTTAGCCAATACTAATATTACTAGGTTATCTACATAACCTATCGTTATATTTCGTATTGCATCGCGTCCCGCTCTGAGCCTTACGAGATAATGGGGAAGAGCGGGCGCGAGACCCGACAGATGTACCCCCTGAGGACCCGTAAGCCCACATCAAGGGGTGCGGGGAGCCCTGTCACCCCATCCTTCCTAACGAAGGGGGGGCGCAGTCAACTTCACCTGAATGCGAACAAGAGGGAGCCAGAACCCCTTGAACACACCGTACAGGCGGAACCACGTGTGACTCAACACACTGCGGCCCATACCCATACACTCCTGCTACCCGACCAAAGGACGGGAAGCAGGAAAGGCCACAGACCCCAGAACCGCCTGGGAGACAGAACCCCCGGTCATGTCCACGAGGTAAAACCTTACAAAGGGGCCCGGTGAGGACCATGAAGCTGCAGCACAGATGTCCTCCACCGAGGCCCCACCCAGGAGAGCGGCAGAGGCAGCCACCCCACGAGTGGAGTGCGCCCTGACGCCCCCAGGGGGATCCTGCCCAGCCAACGTGTAGCAGAGGGCAATACCCTCGCACAACCAACGGGACAGGCGCTGCTTCGACAGTGCCTTACCAGCACGAGCCCCACCGTAACAGACAAAAAGCTGGTCGGTAACCCTGAAGCCCTGAGTACGGCTGAGGTAAATCCCCAAAGCACGGACTGGACATGACAGGTGAAGGCCCGCATCTAATTCACTAGCGTGAGGAGGAGGACGAAAAGCCTGAACCACAATATCCCGGGAGCGGAAGGAACTCCGGATATTCTTAGGCACGAAAGCAGGATTAGGTCGCAGAGTGGCACCGCAATCGGTCCGAAAAGACAGGCACTCTGGACGTACCGAGAGGGCACAGAGCTCACCCACGCGTTTAGCGGAAGTGACAGCCAGTAGGAACGCGGTCTTGAAAGACAGCCGTTCCAACGGCGCCTGCTCGAGCGGCTCAAACGGGGCCAAGGACAACCGACCGAGGACCAATTGAAGATCCCAAGTCGGAGCCAAGGAGCGTTGCACCGGCTTAACGCGTCGAGCGCCAAGCAGGAAACGCTTCACAAGAGCGTGGCTGAACAAAACAGTCCCCTCAAAACCCTCATGACAGGAGGATATAGCTGCCGCATATACCCTCACTGTCGAAGCCGACAGCCTACCAAGAAGAGACTGGAGATAACCCAGAACAGCATCCAGGGGGCAGGAGACTGGGTCCCAGCCCCCCCCCCCTTACACCATTCTTGGAACGCACGCCACCCGCCCGTGTAAACCGCGACAGTGGAGGGAGCATGCGCACACCGGATGGTATCAACCACTGCGGGATCCATCCTCTCCAGACTCACCCTCCCACCAGCCACACCACCAGGCGTTGACCCAACACCGGAGGCTGGACAAGCACTCCGTTGTGCTGCGAGAGGGCCGTCGCTGACCACGGAATGACCCAAGGAGGAGCGACCAGAAGCTGGATTAAGACCGGGAACCACACTGACGTGCCCCGGTCCGGCGCGACCAAGATCACCGTCCTGCGCTCCCTCCGTATCCGCTCCAACAGCTGACTCAACAGCTGTACAGGAGGGAAGGCGTACAGAAGACCGGGCGGCCATGGAAAGGTCGAGAAGGCATCCACCCCCAAGGGGGGATGATCCGCTCGACTGAGCGAGAACCACAAGGGGCACTTGTGAGAACGTCGGCACGCAAACAGATCTACCGAGGCCTTCCCGAACCGATCCCAGATCTGTCCGACTATGTCGGGGCGGAGTTCCCACTCGTCGCGACGAGGACCGCCCCGAGACATTATATCCGCCGCCACATTTTCCGTACCAGGAATGTGGAGCGCCCGCAGACTGCGCAGCCTGCGGGATGCCCATAGCAACAGTTCGCGCGCCACCCGGAGCAGGCGGGCGGAACGAGTCCCACCCTGCCTGTTGATATACGCCGCCGCCGTCACATTGTCCGTCCTGATCAAAACGTGTTCGCCTACCACCAGGTGGCCGAGCCGTTTGAGGACCAGGAGGACCGCCTTCAACTCCAACACATTGATATGCAGGACAGCCGGGTCGGCATGACCCGTCCAGCTGCCCCCCACTGCGTGGGTCCGAAACGCCCCTCCCCAACCTGTGAGAGAGGCGTCGGTGAAAACCGTGACGTGGGAGCCACTGCTGCCCATGGGGACCCCAGCGGAGAGGATACCCAGCCTCCCCCAGTGGGCGAGATCCCCCCATATCGACAAAGGAACCGTCAACCGTCTCCCTTTGCCCCACACCGGATCTATTCTCAAAGAGAGAAACCACCTCTGTATCCGCCTCATAAAGAGGAGGCCAAGAGGAACCACCGTGTGGGCCGCCGACATAAGGCCCAGCAGACGCATCACCTGCAGCGCCGTAACCGTCCCTCCCAGACGGAAACCCCCGAGCGCGTGACGGAGATCCCCCCGACGCTGCTCCGAGAGGGTCGCAAGCATGGGCTTCGACCTCAATGTCAAGCCCAAGTACTCCACCTGTTGACTGGGAAGAGGGGTACTCTTCTTCCAATTCACAGCAAAACCCAGGCTGGTGAGGAATTCCACCACCAGTCGAGTATGAGACCTGGCAACCTCCTCTGAACGGCTGAGGAGCAGAATGTCGTCGAGATAGAACAGAACTCGTATCCCCCGACGACTTAAAAGGCCCCAGAGCAGCCGCCACGCACTTGGTGAATGTGCGGGGAGCCAGAGAATAACCGAACGGCATTCTGTGGTACTCGTACGCTACGCCCTGAAACAGGAACCGTAGGAACTTCCTGTTAGGAGGGAAAATGGGTATGTGAAAATACGCATCCTTCAGGTCTATGGAGGTGAACCAGTCCCCCCTCCTGACAGCAAGCAGAAGGAGTCGGACGGTCAACATCCTGAACGGTCTCACTACAATCAACCGATTGAACATGGACAGATTCAGTATAGGTCTGACCCCCCCAGTTTTCTTGGGCACCAGAAAATAACGGGAGTAGACGCCTGACATTGCGTCCTCTCTCGGGACCACAACGACGGCCTGCTTCGCCAACAGAGATTGGATCTCGTCGGCCAGGGCTGTCACCGCGCCCGACCCTAACAATAGGGTCGGCACCAAACCTGAGAACGGAGGATGGGGCCGCGCAAACTGCAAAACCAGCCCCGCCTCTAACGTTCTCCTCATCCACCGATTCAAGGGACATTCCCGTCGCCATATGTGAATATAATCCCACAGCGCCCCCGCCGTCAACTGACGCTGGGCCGCAAGGAACAGCAGATAATTGGCCCGGTCCCCCCCGTCGTGCAAAGCACCCAAGGGGGGACCCCGACAGAAAGGGCCAGTTTGATACGGGAGGAGCGGTCATCAAACTTGTGGACACACACTCACCCCCTGAACACCCCTCCAGCACACGCTGAGGAGCCGTTCCGCAGCCAGACACGCAAGGCCTGAGGACCCCATGGGCTCCTACACGCCGAAGCCCTGCAGTGATATTGCTACCACTCAAATCACGCCAGCCTCTCCTTTGCAGACCACTGCCGGTTTGACGGGAGTGGGAGGCAACAGCGCGATACCCCGCCTGGCGAGGGCGAAGCCGGGGTAACCCCTGCTGAGCATTCAACAGAAGAGGCACCGAGTCCCCCTGCTGACCACTGGAGCTAGTGGCAGCTGTAACACCAGGTTCCACCCACCCACAACCTGCGGTGTAGGAACCACGCGACGACGGAACATTCTCACGGACAGACCCAGGCTCAGCCATCAACTGGGTGTCAGCCCCTGTCTCCATGAGAAGTGAAGAATGGGGCCGCATACGCTTCAAAGAAGGTTTGCGGCCCGCAGCCAAAGGAGAACACTCAGAGCCCCGCTTCTGAGGGTAACAGAAAGCGGACTGAACGGGGAGCGGGCTGCTCGCGGCAAAATGACGACGGGGTGGTTTACCAACCCCGAAATCACCCAAAATGGCCGATCCCTCGGCCGCCAAGACTGTCGGCCTTGCGAAACCCTGTCGATTCTCCAACCAGGGCACCACTGGCGGGGGAAACATGGCCGCCTGTCGAGGATCTCGCCACAGTCGTTGACGAGACCGTGCTCCCACCCCTGGCTGCACAGCGTGAGGCGGTGTAGGACCCGAATCAAAAACCGCCTGCGCCTCCACAGAACGCCCAAAAAGACTATCTGTGGAAAAAGGAGTCGTGAGGAGAGAAAACCTATCCTCTTCCCCAAGAGGAGACTGCTCCAACCAAACATGCCTAACAACCAAAGTCGATAGCATCCGAATCCTCCCCGCAGTTATAGCTTGCGACTGAGTCAAGATCTCTATAACACCACAAACATGAATCACGTTCATAGTGTCGGTTGGACCCAAAGACCTACAACCCGACGCCATCTTGGATAGGAAAGTAGCCAGCTGAGCCACAACACTGGCCGCCGCTAAATGCCATCCTGCAGCAGTATACCACTCATTCGTCCATACTGCCACCCTCCGAGCCGACATGCTATCAAGCAACGGCCGGGCGGAACGTCGTTCATCCCCGCCTGGGCACAAAAAAGAAGCTACCTGGCTACTTAGCCAAGGTACCCCCGGGCTGCACCCCGTCGTCAGCCCCTTCACCCGCAAAAAAGGTAAATAGAGCTCAGCGAACCCCCCCACACCCACCACCGACTGACCTTCATCAATGAAGCTGGCAAGAGGAGGGAAAAGCGGAATCCCGCGGCGGGGATTATTAGACATTCCAGCGTCAACATCAGCGTTAGCAGAAGAAGCAGCAGTAGCATTAGCATTAGCAGTAGCATTAGCATTAGCGTCAACAGCATGTTCCAGGATCGCCAAGACATCGCCCACTACAGTGGAACGATCGCCAAGCCGCCCCGGCCCTGGTGCCGAAACATACTCCACAGGACGACCAACACCGACATTGATGCCTACTGACACAGACCTCACCTTTGTACAAGCCGACCCGTTAGCCAAACCTTGTACGCTGCCCCTCGGTCCGTCGCCGTCAGCCGAGGAACCACCAGCATAGGTCTCATGTGTCGCCGAAACAAGCTCCAGAGAATCCAGGGAAAAACAACTCTCCGGTAAGCCCTCAACATTATTAATCTTCCTTAATCTTTTCATTCCGCTAGCTCGTATGGTGCACGCATCCAATACGCTGGGACGAAAATAGAGGAAGGGTGTTTCATGACCAGAGTCATGGTTATATGGGTGGTGCCACCATAAGGGGCGGGGCCCCATACAGGTGGGGTGCATGTGTTTTTTATTCGTGGGAGATACATTAGGTATCACAGGAGATAGAAGTATCTCGTAAGGCTCAGAGCGGGACGCGATGCAATACGAAATATAACCAAAGACTAGGTGTAAGTAGGTGACATTAGCTCCAGCAAAACGCGGATGTGTTAAAATATTTTTATTGTGAGGTAGATTAGGAGGGTTGATGACATCATCAGGGGGGGGGGGAGGTAGAACTGTCGTCTGGTAATCGGAAGGTTCCTGGTTTGATTTCGGCTCCTCCTGGCCACGTGTCGAAGTGTCCTTGAGCAAGATACTTAACCCCTAACTACTCCCGATGAGCAGGTCGGCACCTTGCATGGTTGCCTCTGCCGTTGGTGTGAATATGTGTGAGTGAATGGGTGAATGTGAGGTGTAAGTTGTAAAGAACTTTGGATAAAAGCACTACGTATATAAATGCAGTCCATTTACCATCATGACCTGGGCCAGCTGAAGTCTATCTCTTTGAATGGGGAGTCATCTGTCTAAGAATCTGTCATAAAAAATCATAATTTTTTCCCCAATTAAAGTCACTATAAAGAGATACAAAACACGTGGCAAAATGAGTGGTTAACCCTTTCACTGCTGCACTACCAAGCGGTTAACCATTTCACAGTGACAATACACAGAAGGTTAACCCTTTCACTGCCACACTACAGAAGGTTAACCCTTTACTATCAGAAGGTTAACCCTTTACTATCACACTACCGACGGTTAACCGTCGGTAGTGTGATAGTAAAGGGTTAACCTTCTGTAGTGTGGCAGTGAAAGGGTTAAGCAGGTGCATCAATAAAAGGAATACACAAACAAGTTACATTCCAATAATGTAATAATAATCTATACATAAAAAGCCTGATGGTTTTTAGTGAGTCGTTCCTTATCTTCATTGGGGAAAGTCTGGGAGTGTTGCATATTTGGATTTTATGGTGGTTTTTGTTTTTGATTTATTGTTATGTTTCTTCTTGACTTGTACAGCCCATGCGGGCTATTCCATGTGATCTCGGGCTATACAAATACATTTGATTTGATTTGATGTGGGAAAAACAATGTGACTTAAATGTAAAAAAAATATTTAAAAAGGTTCTGTGGCAACCACTCACTGCATGATTTCCACCATTTTGGAAGAGAGTGTGATAAAAAAAAATCTAAACTCACATTTCACCTCAAGATGCAATTATAATATAATATAACATTGTAATATTACTCATATAAACACAAAGTCACATACAATCACTTAAAGGGGAACTCCACTTTTTTTGGAAATTAGCTTATTTAACATCTTCCCTGGAGTTAGACAAGAAGATGCATACCTTTTTTGTCTCTGTGCGTGCATTTTAGCTTTGGGAATAGACGCTCCGTTAGCATAGCTTAGCTTCATCACTGGAAGTGAGGCAGGACAGTAGCCTTACAGTGCCTTACAGTGTATTGCAAGGTCTGACATTGACCAAACTTGATATGCATGACCTCTAGGTCAACTCCTGAAAAGGGGGTCAATGTCAGACCTTGCAATCAAAAGTTAGGGGCGCACTGAAATTATGGCAAGGGTTATTAGCCCCCTAACTTTTTATTGCAAAGTCTGACATTGACCCCCTTTTCAGGAGTTGACCTAGAGCCCACCAAGGTCATGCATATCAAGTTTGGTCAATGTCAGACCTTGCAATACACTGTAAGGCACTGTAAGGCTACTGTCCTGCCTCACTTCCAGTGATGAAGCTAAGCTATGCTAACGGAGCGTCTATTCCCAAAGCTAAAATGCACGCACAGAGACAAAAAAGGTATGCATCTTCTTGTCTAACTCCAGGGAAGATGTTAAATAAGCTCATTTCCAAAAAAAGTGGAGTTCCCCTTTAACAGTTGATTATTTTCTCTGAATGTTTGTTTTGTAGCAAGTGGCTTAGTTGTTGCCACCATAATTTAGTTTTATGGGATCCCCATTCAAAACTACCACAGTGATCTGTCTCTTCATTATATAGAATGTCTCTGGTCATACTTAATACAGTCCCACATTGTCTCACTAAAATAAGACAGTCCACTATCACTAACAAAATATAATATTCAAAATGAGACATTGAAGTTCAAAGTCCAATTCAAATATTTATTTATTTATTTTATGCTTCAGAATCCCAAAACAAGGGAATTAAATAACAGACTAAAGAAAACGTCAACGGGTTTTTCAGACATGATAGCTGTTTGCACTGTATGCTCTCATGAGTCTCGGCCCTATGGAATGTTCCTTCGGCAGACAGACATTTTTAACACAGCATGCTAATGTGTCCCCCGAGTGTGTTGGCTTTAATGATCATCATTATCATTCTCTTTGCGTGCATTTGTCTATCGTTATTCTGCTGCCAGCTCCCACACCCTCCACGTCCACTGATATGTTTGCTCAAGCACAGACATGGAAAAATACATTTACTAGCACTCCCCGGCCATACCCCCACCCACCCCTTTCACCCACTTCTCCTTCCTTCTCCTCCCCAACTACTTTTTTCTCTTCACTCCCTCCCTCTCTCCACCATCCTCACCTCTCCACCTGATCCCCTCCTGCCCCTTTCACCCCCCGTATCCCCACTCCCCCCTTCCGTTCTGATCTGCTCCTCGTATCTCCCCCTTACTCCTTCTTACCCGCCCCTCTCCCACTAGCTCCTCCCCCAGAGCCGTGGCAGACGGGCTGTCGGTGTTGTACAGAGCAAGGCATGGGGGGGAGACAGACGCAGAGCCGTTTGATCATTCGCCGCACATCCGCGCAGAAAGCCACCCCGGATAAGCACACACTTTGGTGATAACGTCCTTGTATCATTTAAATGTTAATGGAGTTTCTATGGGCTCAAACCTACATTTATTATTGTGCAAATGAGCCAATTTCCCCCTATCTGTGCCGTCCTAAGAGCCGGCATGTTTAGTTGTCTGAACATAATTAGAATTATTGTACTGTAAGGAGAGGGGATGAAGGGGGGGGGGGGATTTCTGTTCTATCGAGAGTGGGACAAGGTCTTTCTTCGAAGTTTCCTTTGAGAAAGAAGGAAACATGCTCTCTTTCTCTCTCCATCTCTCCCTCTGTTTTGTCTCCCAGATTTATGAATTGTTCCATTTCTCCTTGTGATACCTTTTTTGTTTTATTTTCTTTTTTTTTGGAGGAGAGATTGTTAGGCTGTGTGTGTGTGTGTGTGTGAGTGAGTGGAAGTGCTTTAGATCTAGTTGTCATTTAACAATGACAAATTTGCAATAGCTGCAACCTTTTTGCGATAGCCACTCCCCCTTTTAGCCAATTGGTATGAACACACACCTTTACACACACACACACACACACACACACAGGGGTGGAGTGCTGGGCATACGCGGTCAAACGACGTTTGGGCTTCGTCACTGAGGCCGAAGTGCGCGCATCCTATTATTATGCAAAGTCTAGGTGATAAGTGCCGGCGCGACGACACAAAAATGACTCGTCGCGCCGTATACCCCGGCCGCCGGCACTTAACACCTAGACTTTGCATAATAATAGGATACCGACAACCAAATACAAGCCCTGTAGGTGTGGTGGGGGGTTGCTTGATCTCCCGACTGGAAGGATATCATCTGTTCTGTGCGCAACCGAGGGAACATGTATGCGCGTGCGCGGGAGCGCGTGTGCGCGGGCGTTTGGCCTTCGCCCATATTACGACTGCACCCCTGCACACACACACACACACACACACACACACACACACACACACACACACACACACACACACTAGACCTCCTGCTCAATTTAAGCCTCCTAGGGTGAACACCATGGCCACTAGAGGGAGGGGACGTTTTGGCAGACCAGCCGAAAAAACAGGGTGACCTACACACAGTATAGAGCTGCTGGTTGCAGCTGAAAACGGTAATTGTTGCTGCTGCAGCTGTTGTTGTTGCAGCTGTGATGCCCCCTGTATCTCTCTTGGCAGATGCCATAATTTCTGCCGAGGCTGAATCCTTAGTTGTCCATTTGTTTACTTTTCATAAGGCAATGACATGCTACAGTAGGCCTCGCACTGCATGTCCAGACGCTCTTTGATGCAATAGCATGGCGTCAACAAGCAATAATTCATATTTTATATTGCATGTGAAGTATATCAAAAAGCAGAGTAGCCGGACCAGCACTCACAGGTTCAATGTTTTTTAATGGCAGCCTGAATAAATAGCAGACATGTTTCGGACAATGTCCTTCTTCAGTGATATGGCTAGCCTGGCTATGTCTGCTATTTATTCAGGCTGCCATTAAAAAACATTGAACCTGTGAGTGCTGGTCCGGCTACCCTGCTTTTTGATATACTGAACTTTATGGGATTGCAGCACCCAGTGTGAGAATTTGTGAGCGCAGTCTAACTTGACTATATATATATTGCATGTGAAGCAAAGAGTGTTACATAGTGTTGCCCTCCTCACATGATAATTTTGGCTGCTCTTTGAATTCTGATTCTGGTATAAGAAAAATATATATATATATTAAAAGAAAATGTATATACTGTATATATATACAGTATATTTAACTTGTATAATAAAACACAAGATAATGATAAAGATACACGTTCATTGAAGAAACCCAATCCTATTGGCAAAAGAAAGTCTGACATGCTTAAAATTACTTGAAACTACACACTATAGATGTGCCTGTGCCCCTTTGATGTAGATGAGCTCAACGTGTAGATAGATAGGCATTGAGAGCCAGCATATCACCAGGTTTATCAACCACATCCCTTCACTGATGTTAGGGTTAGGCCCACAACGCCTTTGGGAAGGCTCGACAGTTAGGGCCCTTTCTCACTCACCATTCGGGGTCGAATCAGCGCCGGATCGCACCAGAAAAGGGTGTGTCATTCATTCATTCATTCTACTCTACTGAGAACGCTCCCCCCGTCCCCCTGGATCTCAATTCCTTCTATGCGAGGTTTGAGGCTGTGAATAACAACACCAGCCTACAAACCACGGCAATGGGGGGGGTCTGCTGATGGAGACTCAGTGTTCAGGGTAACAGAGCATGAGGTGAGACGGATCTTTAAAAAAGTGAATATCAGGAAGGCAGCAGGACCGGACGGCTTCCCCGGCCGCGTCCTAAAAGTCTGTGCCGACCAACTGGCCCCGGTATTCAATGACATCTTCAACCTGTCCTTGGAACAGGCTGTCATCCCCACCTGTCTGAAGAAGTCCACCATCATCCCTGTACCCAAAAAATCTACGCCTGCTTGCCTCAACGACTACCGCCCTGTAGCCCTCACCTCCATAGCCATGAAGTGCTTTGAGAAGCTAGTGAAGGGCTACATCTGTTCCTCCCTCCCCATCAACCTGGACCCCCTGCAATTTGCATATCGCCCCAACAGGTCCACGGAGGACGCCATAGCCCATGTGCTGCACACAGCAGCATCACACCTGGACAAGAGGCAGGGGAACTATGTGAGAATGCTGTTCATCGACTACAGCTCAGCATTCAACACCATAGTCCCCTCCAAACTCATAGCCAAGCTCAGGGACCTGGGCTTGAACTATGACCTCTGCCAGTGGGTCCTGGACTTCCTGACGGGCAGACCCCAGGTGGTAAGATCAGGCAACTGCACCTCCTCATCCATCACGCTCAACATAGGGGCCCCCCAGGGCTGTGTTCTGAGCCCCCTCCTCTACTCCCTGTACAAACATGACTGCGTGGCACAGCGGAACAACAACACAATCATCAAATTTGCTGATGACACAGTAGTGGTGGGCCTGATCTCTGCCAACGACGAGAGGGCCTACCTGGAAGAGGTAGAGAATCTGTCACAGTGGTGTCAGGAGAACTGCCTCTCCCTGAACGTCAGCAAAACAAAAGAGATGATTGTGGACTTCAGGAGGTCGGGGGTCAAGGACTACAGCCCCCTCAGCATCGACGGGGCACCGGTTGAGAGAGTGAACAGTTTCAAGTACCTCGGAGCCCACATATCCGAGGACTTGACATGGACCACACACATTGACACTGTTGTGAAGAAGGCACGACAACGCCTCTACTTCCTCAGGCGCCTAAGGAAGTTCCAAGTCAGTCAGAAGATCCTTAGGAACTTCTACTCATGTACAATAGAGAGCATCCTGACTGGCAACATCACCTCCTGGTTTGGGAATAGCACTGCACAAGACCGTAGCAGACTATGAAGAGTGACACGTTCAGCCGAACGCACAATTGGAGGGGGGCTTCCCACCCTCCAGAACATTTACAACAAGCGGTGCAGGGGGAAGGCTAAGAGAATTATTAAGGACTCGAGCCACCCGAACAACTGCCTCTTTGAACTGCTGCGGTCAGGCAAGCGATACCGGAGTCTTAAGGCGAGCACAGAAAGACTCAGAAGAAGCTTGTATCCCCAGGCCATCAGGCTGCTAAACGAACAATAAACACTATGCAACAACCATCAAATGCACACAGCACACACACCCACACGCACACACTCACTTAAACCACACAAACACACTTTATATTTATTGATAAAGGATTTGCACTACAACTCGTACACCCACTGTAAATTGTACCTAAATTGCACCTCATCCCATTTCTGCCTTACACTATATAGTATTGTATTAGTACACTGCACAGTATTGTATATTATATGGTAACTCAGTTACGTCTATTCTGCATCGAACATTGTACATATGTCTATACTGAACACTGTGACCTCATTTTTTTTACTTCTAATTTACATGCTATACTATGTTATTTTATTTCATACTTATCTTGTCTTGCACAGTCTCTGGAGCGTAACAGTAAGAAGCATTTTGTATAAAATTATTCTGTACTTCTGTATGACAACTATTAAAGAAACTTGAACTTGAAACTTGGACGCTGACTCGCTCCAAACCTGGACCGCTGAAATAGGTGGTCTCGGGTGCGCGCTAGTGGGAGCGGGGGGCGTGACACACACAACGTCGTTACTGTAATGCTTTCATGCTTGCTTGAATTTTGGGCAGATACAAATACACAGCAACGACTGGACAATACCCACAAAAACGATATTTATGGGGAATTTGCGAGTTCAGACCTCAACCAAACAAGCATGTGGAGCCTCACAGCTGAGCTCAGTGGATGAAAACATGAAGCCACGTTACAAAGCACAACACTTCCCTGGCTCGCATTAGGCCTGGCAATTTTGTTTGCCATTGCTATGTCTATACATTGGTTTCTTGTTCGAATGCATTTATTTCTATTAGACCAGTGGTGCCCAACCAGTCGGCCGTGATCGACCGGTAGATCAATGACATTCAATATAATTGATGCAAGCAATGTTACTAGTAATAGGCTAAGCTAACTAGCGTTAGCCGTTAGCTTAGTGTTAGCGTTTGCCATTGCTATGTCTACTATACTTTCTTGTTCGAATGCATTTATTTCTATAGACCAGTGGTGCCCAACAAGTCGGCCGTGATCGACCGGTAGATCAATGACATTCAATATAATTGATGCGAGCAATGTTACTAGTAATAGGCTAAGCTAACTAGCGTTAGCCGTTAGCTTAGCGTTAGCCCTGGAAAACGCTCAAAAGCCGACTCCAGAACACCAGTTCCATTCGTGAGAAAAGGGGGTGGGTTATATTGACAAGGCTTGACAACAGAGGTTCAAATATAACTTCATATTTATTGGTTATTTGTTTATTTTATATCAGCATCCAGTCTCCACCACCGTGTGTTAAACTCTTCCTTCCTTTGTTGACGTTCGAGCGTGACATCATCGCCTACGGCAAGCTTACACGCTCAAAACGCAAACCGTAAACAGAACCCGGAGCGAACCAAGACTGAAGTGTGTACACAAACTAGAGGGGGGAGAGGGGGGAGAGGGGGGGGGGGAGTTCGCACCCAAAGACGGAACGAGACGGAACAGAGCTGATTCGACCCCGATGGTGAGTGAGAAAGCACACTTAGTTCCAGTGTCCCAGGACCCCCCCCCCCCCCCCCCCATGCTAGCTCTCATTGTCTTTCATACCCACAAGCAGAACTTCCTCATGCCTAGTTTTTAAAATCAAGTGTGGATTGGCTCCGCCTCCTTTGTCTGGTTTCATCAACCTCAAGTCTGCCTCAACCAGGAATACTAGAGGTGCGGCAAGGGGGGACTGTACAATCCCTTTAAAAAAAAGTGCATTTGGCCAGGCCGTCTTTTAATTTAGAGCATCCCACCAATGGAACTCAATACCTCAAACAATTAGTGTCTACATCATATCACTGATTCAAGTGCAGAGTTAAGGAATGGCTCATTGAAAACCAGCACTGTCAACACTGAGGTGAGTGTGTGTGTGTGTGTGTGTGTGTGTGTGTGTGTGTGTGTGTGTGTGTGTGTGTGTGTGTGTGTGTGTGTGTGTGTGTGTGTGTGTGTGTGTGTGTGTGTGTGTGTGTGTGTGTGTGTGTGTGTGTGTGTGTGTGTGTGTGTGTGTGTGTGTAGCGTGATCCAATCTGCGTTGTGTCTGGTGTGAGGTGGAAGTAGACTCCGACAACGGTACTCAATTGATGGTTGTTTTATTGGTGATCTCCTGTTATCAAACCAAAACAGCACATACAACACATGGCGTGAGCTACCATCATCACCGTGTAGTCCACCTCCGTGCTCTTTCACGTTAAACTCAAAGAGAGCGCGCACACTCAAAACAGTGCGCCATCCATAGTTACAGCAATTGTTAGCTACTATCAAATACATGTAACTCAGTACAAGTCAACTTCAGCAAAAACATATGAAATAATATGAAATGAAAGACAGTGTGTAAGCATTAATTAAACCGAAATACAAAAACAACGGTTCATACCTGTTATCAAACCAAAACAGCACATACAACACATGGCGTGAGCTACCATCATCACCGTGTAGTCCACCTGTGATTGCCAAACAGAATACGAGTTAGCCCACAACAGTACTATGGCTGTTTTACACAGGGCGAATTAATGTCATCACACAACAGGGTATTTCAGTACCAAAACCAAAACATAAATCAATTTTACAAGTTATACATAGCAATTAAATCCAATATTAGGTAACCGAAAGTGTGTACCTCCGTGCTCTTTCACGTTAAACTCAAAGAGAACGCCCACTTCCGCCGGCGTCTCTCTTGCCGGCGAACCGGCTAAACCATTATGTACATTGGTTGAAAGTATTTACAATACAACAAATACTCAACTGGAAAGATGACCTATCCTCTCTAAACCCATTATAAAAGACCAAAAGGGAGTTCGTTTGGAGAATCAATAACTCAATATGAGGAAATTTATATAAACTAGTAACCAAGGCACCCCTCCAAAACACTAGAGTGAGCTCGATCCACTTTGTTCCTTCAAAGTAAGAGTGTTTCCGTCTTGGCCTACTTATTTAAAATGAAAGATAACAGTTTCTGTCCATGATTCTAGCATAACAACTTCACTCTGCTACATGTGCGTGCATGCGCGCGTGCCCTGCATGTGTGTATGGATATGGTGTGTTTGTCTATGCCTGACTTACTTGACTTAAGCCTTTGGAGCATAGGCCACTGACGATTTCTTTCCATGTTGCACGGTTTTTGGCCTCCCGAACGATGTTGTGCCATCCCAGTCCAGCCTCTTTCATTTCCCCTTCCCAAGAACGGTGCCAGGTGTTTCCAGGCCTGCCGCATTTCCTTTTTCCGGGTGGGTTCCATCGTAGGGCTTGCCGGGTGATGTTTGTGTCTTCCTTTCTCAGGGTATGGCCTATACACATCCACTTTCTCTTCTTTATTTCTTCTGGCGGGGGTAGTTGTATTGTGCGCTCCCACAGGTCCAGATTTGTAATGACATTTGGCCATCTCACTCTTAGAATGCGGCGGAGGCAGGAATTTATGAAGGACTGTACTTTCTGCTTCAGCCCTACGGTTGTCTTCGAGGTCTCTGAGCCATACAGGAGTTTCAAGTTTCTGGGACTGAAGGACTGATTTAACATTGGAGTTAAAGGTCCTCAGCTTTGTGTTTTTTTTTTTTTAGCCTGGGTCTTCTAATATGTCATGATGTGCTCTGTCCTTGTGTCCATGACTGTATTGTGTCCTGTATCCCTGTCGTATGTTCTACTGTGCTTTTGTTTGTGTTTTTATTCTAATGTTATTTATCTTGCTTTTATTCTGTTTGTATTGCTAACCCTTTTTTACACAGGATTTTAGCCTGTACCTTCTGGCAGGGGGACTGCCTGTCATGGTTCCGGCCAGGGCTCCGGTCCGAACAATGTGAACAGTGCTTTTCTGCCGCCCTCTGGTGGCCAAACGCAGCAGCTCCAGATATTGGACCTTATTCTGGATATTATTAATTCTACTGTGTTTTCTATGTTCATGTTGTGTGGTGCGTTTTAGCTTGTGTTTTTAAAAGGTTTATCTTTACATATGTTTCCTGAAAGGTTTAACCTTTTCATATGTTTCCTTTAAGGTATCCTTTTCATGTTCCTTTAAAGGTTCATCCTTTTACATATGTTTTCACTAAGTGTTAATCAGTGGAGGCTGCTGACCAAATTTTTAGGTGAAGCACAAATTATTATATTATATTATATATTAAATTATATTTTTAAAACATCCCCCACTGTGTGTCAGTGGTCAGTGGATACAGATGAAAACATATTAACATTAGGTGACAGCGGACCTGACCAGATGAAAACATATTAGGTGACAGCGCACCTGACCAGATGAAATCATATTAGGTGACAGCGCACCTGACCAGATGAAATCATATTAGGTGACAGCGCACCTGACCAGATCAAAACATATTAGGTGACAGCGCACCTGATCAGATCAAAACATATTAGGTGAAGGTGACAAGGAAGCCACAGACTCATACCCCCCCCGACACTCAACTAACCGCCTCGGACAGTCCTTCATACCAGTGGCCATCAGGCTCCACAACAGTGGGCAGGGACTGCTGCCAGACATCGACCTAGAACTAATAGGAACCCAAGTAGGACAATAACACTACCTTATGCATACTGCACCATATGTGGATACTGTGATACTGTGAATAATGAATAATGTATATTTCAGTTAGTTAGATAGTAAATTATAACACTACCTTAAGCATACTGCACCTTATGTGACACTGTGAAAATATATTTCAGTTAGTTAGATAGTAAATTATATTGACCTATTTGTTTACACTGCTTGTGTTGTTTTCACTACCTGTACCCCCCCCTTCCCCCATGCTGCTATGATGCCTGAATTTCCCCAAGGGGATCAATAAAGGAATATCTTATCTTATCTTAAAAGGAAAGATGAAATTACCTACCTGGGTTCCATCCTATAGAGGCAAATCTTTCCTGTGACAAAATGGGATCCAATGTAATAAAACTAAGTCAACCAACGAACTAGATTCATGTACCGGATCTCCTCTCTGGTAAACAAGAATACCTTGAAGACTCTAACAGGAGCACTCATTCAAGGGTACTACGACTATGCTTGCACCTCATGGTACCAAAGCACCTCAAAGGCACTAAAAACAAGATTACAAACATCACAAAACCAACTGGTCAGACTACTGCTTGACCTTACTCCTAAAACCCACCTCATCCCTGCCCACTTTGACAACCTAGGATGGCTTAGAGTAGACGACAGAGTACAGCAACTTGCAATGGGCCTGGTCTACAAGATACACTACACCACTAAGATACCCATGTGCATGTCGAAATACTTCCCAAAGGTCAGTGAATACCACGACCACAACACCAGAGGGAGTTCCACAAATCATGTTCAACCCATATAAAATAATTTTAAAAGTAAAAGAAAAAAAAAGAAAAAAATTATAACCTTTTTTTTTTAATAAAAGAAAAATCGTCATAACATAGAAATGAGATTGCATAGGTCTATGAATCGATATCGCGATTCTGTTTCGATTAATTGCCCAGCCCTACAGTGTGTACAGTAAGTTAGCTTGGTGATCATCATTGTGATGTAGGCTAAGCTGGCTAGCTACTGTTAGCATACAAGCTTTTACAAACACTGTAGCCTACTTACTTTTTCATCCACAACTTTCTGATCCAGATGCATAAGTCCACTTCTTCATGTTGCT
The DNA here is from genome assembly GCF_963971535.1 of Notolepis coatsorum. Taxonomy (NCBI): domain Eukaryota; kingdom Metazoa; phylum Chordata; class Actinopteri; order Aulopiformes; family Paralepididae; genus Notolepis; species Notolepis coatsorum. Next base: position 59,864,665 of record NC_140171.1, on the reverse strand, counting down.
CAGTTGCTGGTTTATACGTCTGTCCTAATGTTGGCGCAAAGTTTAATTTAGCCTGCCCTACTGTGTTACAGCTGTACAGCTTACTAAACTATCCTTGCTCTTTCAATGCTGCACACAGTCAAAACAGTCCAGCTGCAGCTCCGTAGGTTAGGTTTAGCTCGGGCCAATCTCAAGTTTCTCAAGTTTCTTTATTAGTTGTCATACAGAAGTACATAATACTTTTATACAAAATGCTTCTTTCTGTTACATTTTGTATAAAAGTATTCTGTACTTCTGTATGACGACTAATAAAGAAACTTGAGATTGGCCCCAGCTAAACCTAACATACGGACCTGCAGCTGGACCCATTTTGACTCTGCAATGCAGCAACCTCTGATTGGATTTTCAAGGCTGCCAATCATATTCAACCTCCGTGTATTGGATCTCAAGGGCTGTCAATCATTCAATCCCCCATTCAATGGCAAGAGTTTAACTGCACAGTTTAACTGCTTAGATCAAGTCAAGTCAAGTCAAGTCAAGAGATTTATTTGTCACGGCATACAAGTATACAATGAAATGCGGGTGGTCTTGCCCGCAACGATGTGCAAATAACATATAATAGAATCAACATTGTGCAATAAACAAGTAACATTGTGCAATAAACAAGTAACATGTTAGGGCATATCGGTATATGTACATACGTTATTTACAGAGCATGGAGGACATACTAGGTCCTTTGGTAGTGTCTTTCTGTACATGCTAATTTATACAATCTCCGGTTATACTATACTATTTTTAAAGTGATCTTTCCTTAGTGGCCATAAGTGTGGGCGTGTGCAGCATGAGTGTGTGCTTGCTCATGTTAAAGTGGCTGCTAGTGTGTGAGCGTGTACAGTGTGTGTGTTGTGTGTGTGCTCATGTGTGCTTGTGTGTGGAGAATTCAGTGTTCAGGGCTCTGATGGCCTGGGGGAAGAAGCTGAGCCGAAGTCTCTCTGTCCTAGCAGCTGGTGTTCGCAGGCGTCTGCCTGACCTGAGCAGCATGAACAGGCTGTTGTTGGGGTGGTGTGGGTCTTTCATTATTCTGCAGGCTCTGGATTTGCACCTCTTGTTGTATAGAACCTGCAGGGGTGGTAGTGCAATACCCGTTGTACGCTCGGCTGAGCGCACCACTCTCTGTAGGGCCTTCTTGTCCTGTGCCGTGCTGTTTCCATACCAGGCAGTGATGTTTCCAGTCAAGATGCTCTCTACAGCTCTGGAGTAGAAGGACTGGAGTATCTTCCCAGATACTCTGAACTTCCTTAACTGTCTCAGGTGGTAGAGGCGTTGCTTCAACTTTTTTACGAGTCTATGTGTGTTGTCCATGTCAGATCCTCTGCAATGTGGACACCCAGGTACTTAAAGCTGCTTACCCTGTCCACGGTAGCCCCGTTAATCCTCAGTGGTGTGTGTGTCTCCTGCTGTCCTCTCCTATAATCCACGATCAGCTCCTTGGTTTTACCAATGTTCAGGAGCAGGCTGTTGTCCTGGCACCAGCGTTCCAGTACCTCAATCTCCTCCCGGTAGGCCTTCTCGTCGTTGTCCGAGATCAGCCCCACCACCACTGTGTCGTCCGCAAACTTCACTATGGAGTTGGAGCTGAACTTGGCCACACAGTCATGTGTTTATAGTGAGTACAGCAGGGGGCTCAGAACACAGCCCTGGGGGGACCCGATGCTCAGGGTGATGGTGTTGGAGGTCTGACCCCCCACCCTGACCACCTGGGGCCTTTCACTCAGAAAGTCCAGTATCCAGGCGCTCAGAGCGGAGCTCAGACCTAGCTCGATCAGCTTGTCCACCAGTCTGGTGGGGACTATGGTGTTGAACGCTAAGCTGTAGTCAATGAACAACAGTCTCACATAGCCCCCCTTCTGACGGTCCAGGTGAGAGAGGGTGCTGTGCAGTACTTGGGAGACCGCATCGTCAGTGGACCTGTTTGGCCTGTATGCAAATTGCATAGGGTCCATATCACTGGGGAGGGAGGCACAAATGTGATCCTTGACCAGCCTCTTGAAACATTTCATGGCCACAGAGGTGAGTGCCACCGGTCTGTAGTCATTGAGACCTGCTGGGGAGGGTTTCTTTGGTACCGGGATAATGGTGGACATCTTGAAGCAGGCAGGGACCACTGACTCCTTCAGGGATCGATTAAATATGGTGGTGAACACAGGGGCTAGCTGGTTAGCACAGGACTTAAGTATGCGTCCTGTTATTCCATCTGGGCCAGCCGCCTTTCTGGTGTTCACCTGCATAAATGCTCTTCTCACACTGTGTACCGTCAATGAGAGAGCGTCCCCGCCCCCCCGCGGATGCCCCCCCCTCCACAACAGCCGGCGCGCCAGTGACGTCACTAGCCGTTGCGCTAGCAGCGCCACTGTTTGCACCAAACCGCGCGTAGAAGGTGTTGAGCTGGTCCGCGAGGGAGGCGTCGTCGCTCCCCATTGAGGGGGCGCTGACTTTGTAGTCAGTTATCGTCCTCAGTCCCTGCCATAAGCCTCTTGTGTCATTCTGCACCATTTGTGCCTCCATCTTGTCAGCATACGTCCTCTTAGCAAGTTTAACAGCCTTGCGCAGAGTGTAGACTGTTGTCTTGTACTCTTCCATGTTTCCTGACTCTCTGCCAAGGTTATAAGCAGTGGTGCGAGTGTTCAGAGCTGCTCTGATAGTACTGTCCACCCATGGTTTCTGGTTCGGGAACACCCTTGCCTTCTTTGTGGGGACAATACTGTCAGCAAGTGTTGTTATGAAGCTCACAACGCCTGATTGAAATCCCCGGCTACAATCATGGCAGCGTCTGGATGTTTGATCTGATGTGTGTTTAGATGATCGTGTAGCTCCGCCAGCGCCCTGACGACTTTCGCTTGGGGAGGGATGTATACTGCAGTCATGATTACTGCAGTGAACTCGCGTGGAAGATGGAAGGGGCGACATTGGATCGAGAGGTATTCCATGTCGGGGGAGCATGAACGGGAGAGTACCTGTACCTCCTTAGGGCTAGTCCAGCCGTTGTTGGTCATAAGACACACACCCCCGCCGATGCTCTTCCCGAAGGCCTCTGTACGGTCCGCTCTGAAGACGGTAAAGGAGTCGGAGGGACAGATGCTGTGGTCCGGAGTCGCTGGTTTCAACCAGGTCTCCATGGAACACAGGATATTGCAGTCCTGACATCTCTCGCTGGAATCGGACCCGTGCTCGTAAATCATCCATCTTACTCTCTAGCGAACGTGCATTCGCCAGGAAGATAGATGGAATAGCCGGACGGTAAGCAGATCTTCTTAGTCTTAATCTGATCCCGCTCCTCTTCCCTCTGTGTTTCTTCTTTGTTCTGCCTTTGTCTCCCTCGTTGTCTTTGTCCCGCCTGATCTCCGTTGGCCAGTCTTGGCATGATAAAGTGTCTCTAAACTCCTCTTTGAGTCTGGAGTTTAGGTCAATAAGTGACTGACGGTTGTATGACGTCCCCGCCAGTGATGTTTCAATGAAAAAAGTAGTAAAAACAAACATAATAACTAAAAATTTGCACATTCGTTGCTGAGCAAAACCCATGGCAACTGACTCGGGTCGCGCCATGATCAGATGACGTTAATAGCCTATTTTGATTGGCTATTATTTATTATTTATTTAATCCTGGGTCAACCTGTGCAGCCATCTGCACGAATATACTGCAGTCATTACTGCAGTGCAGGCCTGCTCAGAGCTGTACATTTTGGCCATTTTTGAAGAAGAAAAAAATTCACTGGCATTTTTTTACAGAGGAAAACATTTATAATAAAAATAATAATAATAATAATAATAATAATAATAATTAAAAAAAATATATATATATATATGTAAATTAATAATAATTATGAATTATGAGTGCATTTGTGTTTCACGTGTTGTCATAGAGAAACCGCCACTGGTGTTAATACTTTACATGTGTCCCTTGAGGGCTAGTAAAGCCCTCACAGTTAGCAGGTCTTCTTCAGCTAACCCAGCCCCTACTGCCAGCCTAGCCCCTGTTAGCTTAGCCCCAGGTGCTACGCCCGGTCCGGCCTCCACGCCCGGTCCGGCTCCCACGCCTGACCCAGCCGCTACGCCCGGTCCGGCTTCTACGCCCAGCCCGGCCTCCTCGACTGGTCCCGGCTCCTCGTCTGGTCCCGGCTCCTCGTCTGGTCCCGGCTCCTCGTCATGGTCCTGGCTCCTCGACTGGTCCCGACTCCTCGTCTGGTCCCGGCTCCTCGTCTGGTCCCGGCTCCTCGACTGATCCCGACTCCTCGTCTGGTCCCGGCTCCTCGACTGGCCCCGGCTCCTTGTCTGGTCCCGGCTCCTCGTCTGGTCCCGGCTCCTCGTCTGGTCCCGACTCCCCGACTAGTCCCGGCTCCCCGACTGGTCCCGTCTCCCCGTCTGGTCCCGGCTCCCCGACTGGTCCCGGCTCCCCGTCTGGTCCCGACTCCCCGTCTGTGGTCTTCGTCGTGGTCTTCGCCGTGGTCTTCGCCGTGGTCTTCATCCGCAGAGACCCCCGTCCGGGGTTCTGCACCCGGTCCTGAGGCCTGCACGTGGAGTGGTCCCTGTCCGGGGTCCTGCTCCGGGGTTGTCGTCTTCGCGCCTCCGCTCCGGCCCTTCTGGTCTGGCCCCGAGTCCTGCGCCTGGAGGATTCCTCATCCAGGGTCCTGCTCCGGGTCTGTCGCCCACGCCACTTTGCTCCAGGCCCCCTGACCGGTCCTCCGTCCCCGTATCCAGCCCTCCTCACCGGCCCTTCGTCCCCGTGTCCAGTCCCCCTCACCGGGCCTCTGTCCACGTTTCCGGCCCCCGTCGTTGGGCCTTTGTCCCTGTCTCCGGCCGCCCTGGCCCTGTGCCCCGCTCGCCCTTCCCCGGGCTTCCCTCTGGTCCTGTTCCTCGGGGTCCCCTGCTGCGTTTCCCCTCCTGGGTTCTTTTCGCGGCCTCCCGGTCCCGGCTGTCCGGGTCCTCGCCCCCCGTATTTTTACGGGGTCTCGGCCCCCCACCACGCCCGTTCCCGGACGGTCTTACCGGTCGTCTTTGAGCCGACCCTTTGGGGGGGGGTACTGTCATGGTTCCGGCCAGGGCTTCGGTCCTGTTACATCCCAATGTATATATTCCCCAGTGTGTGTCTCCATGTGTGTGTGTTCTCCATTTTGTTTCCTCCCTCCAGCCATTGTTCCCTTCACCATTGGTCCCTGCCAGGCCTGCCCTTCTATTATAGCAACACAGCACCGATTGGTGGATGGCTTTCCAGACTCCAACACTCAATCCACACCACCCAATCATGGATCACCCCACACCTGTTAAAACATGGCTTCTCACTTCAGTCTTTCTCTCTCTCTGGCATGAGGCTAGGCCTGTTGTGATTTTGTAAACCTGTAACTTTGACAATATTGCATTTCGTTTATTGGCCTTTGGTGCTTAGTAGAAATTTCCTTGTGTGTGTATGGCCACAGAGAGAGCATTCGTAGTTATAGTTTGTTTTTGTATATATTCTGCCTTTGTTTCTGTATAATTAATGTGTTTTTCTCTCTTTCTCACGAAGCACAGATGGGGTGAGCTGCCATTTCCTTTGGATATTGTTTTCTCCTGTTTTGGTTAGGTAAGAGTAGTTTAGGTAATGTAATCTCTTTTACCATAGATTAGATTTGGGTTTATTTGGAGTATAGTGGTGTTTGTTTGTTGTTTTGGCCTGGGCTCACCCCTGAGCTACATGTGCTTCCTTTGCATCTATTCAATAAATATCATTGTTGTTTACAAACGTGGTCCATCTTTTCTGTCAACCAACTGTTATGTTACAGCCCTTTACCCTTAGACTCACAGGGGTCGTAACATAAATGGGGGCTCTGCCTGGATCTTGTAACCCGTGTTCAATTGTTGGTTGATGGATTTGGTGAACTGTGTTTGTTTACACTTGTATAGTTATTAATTAATTTGTGTAAAAATGGCATTTGTGTAAGAAAAAAATAATGGCAGTTAGTACTTTTGATCTGGGGAAATTCTTGAGCAATCCTACTTGGGAAGCGCTAGATAGCTGCCGCAAGGCAGACTTAGTGGAGATTGCCACACATTTTCAACTCTCGGTTCAACAAAAGCATCTTAAGCAGGATATCAGGTGTCTTGTGGTAGATAAGCTGTTGGAGCAGGGGACGCTTGTTTTACCTGCGGTCTCTGATGAACATGCAAGTCCTCCTGGTGAACCTACGGAAGCACAGCCTTCTGAGGAGCAAGCCCATGGTGCTGAAAAGGCAGGTGTGAACGTCACATTGCCACATTTTCACTTGACCTCTCCTGTGTCAACTGGGTCTCGAGAAGGGGCCCAGGTCAAGGTTAGGATAGCACGTCTCCAGATGGAGGCTCAGGAGAAGGCACAAGCACGTGAGGCGGAGTATCGGCTTCGTAAAATGGAGCTTGAGGCGGAAAACGAAAGGGCTGTTAACATCCGTAGGTTGGAGCTTGAGGTGGAAAAAGAGCTCAGACTGCGGGAGTTGGAGCTGGGAGTCCAAAGGAGTGGATCCAACTCTGCTACACCGACTCCTCCACAAGGCCCGGGTATGTCCTCCTCCACAGCTTATTCATCACACACTTTTGATATAAGTAAACACATTGCTTTGGTGCCTCCGTTCCGAGAGACAGAAGTTGATACTTATTTTAATGTGTTTGAGCGTATTGCTGCTTCATTGCGCTGGCCAAGAGAGGTCTGGCCTTTGTTGCTTCAATGCAAATTGACTGGTAAAGCCCAAGAGGTTTGTTCAACACTTTCCCTAGAAGATAGTTTACTGTATGATACTGTGAAGGCTGCCATCCTTTGTGCATATGAGCTTGTGCCCGAAGTTTATAGGCAGAGGTTTCGCAGTCACAAGAGAGCTGTCAACCAGACCTTTGTAGAGTTTGCTAGAAAGAAGGGAACTCTCTTTGATAAATGGTGTGCAGCAAGCAAGGCCTCAGATCTTAACTCTCTCAGAGAACTCATTCTATTAGAAGAGTTTAAGAATCGTTTGCCAGAGCGTATTGTAATTTACCTGAGTGAGCAGAAAGTGTCCACTCTGCAGCAAGCTGCTGTATTAGCTGATGAGTTTGCGCTAACCCATAAAACTGTGTTTGTAGATAGGCGTGACTCGTTTCTCCCCCATGATTTCTCTCAGAAACATTCTGTCCCCAACCATTCAGAATTTACACACCCCCGACCAAAAATGTCACCTCCACGCTCAAAAGAGGAGCGGACATGTTACTACTGTCATAAGCCTGGTCATGTTATTTCTGACTGTTTAACATTGAAACGTAAGCAGCAACCGTCCTCTCAGAACTTTAGACAACCCAAAGGGGTTGGTCTGATTAAAATGGCACCTGATTCCGATCAACAGATGCACAATGATCAGGATGTTCTCGATCCTTGTTTCAGGCCATTTACTTCCAAGGGTTTAGTTTCCTTGACAGGGGATCCAAAAGATCAGTGTACAGTTCAGATCTTACGAGATACTGGAGCCTCACAATCCTTTATCCTCTCTGATGTACTACCTCTGTCTGAGAAATCTTCCTGTGGTTCTAGTGTCCTAGTTCAAGGTATTGAGATGGGTTTCCTGCCAGCCCCGTTACACTGTATTCATGTACAATCTGATTTGGTCACTGGTTTCTTTAAAATAGGGGTGATACCTTCCTTGCCAGTTAAAGGCATTTCCTTTATCATGGGAAATGATTTAGCTGGAGGACAGGTGAACGCTGTGCTGGAAGTGTTGGATCACCCAGACACAGATTCTCTGCCTGATGACTTGTCACAGAACTTCCCTGAAGTTTTTTCTGCAAGTGTTGTCACTCGGGCTCAATTGAAAAAGAGAGGTGATTAAATTAATTTGTCTGACTCTGTTTTTGCTTCAGCCTTTGTCAGGGAGGAGTTGCTGGCTCCAACTTCTGATACCGCTGACAAACCACCGACTCATAGTAAGGTACCCCCACAGACAACTGTAACTAGTTCCGACGCATTGAAGTTACCCGTTACTCGTGAAATGCTAATTACTGCCCAGAAGGCTGACCCTTCTCTTGCAAAATGTTTCTCTTCTCTTGAAACAGAACAGAGGAGAGAGTTGCATTCTTATTTTGTGGATGAAGGAGTTTTGATGCGTACATGGAGGTCCCATGGTACTAGACTGGCAGAGCATGCACAATCGGAGATAGGGCTACCAGATCAGGTGCCAGACTGGAGCACTGTTTATCAGATTGTTGTCCCTGCAGTTTATCGTCAGCATGTACTGTTCTTGGCCCATGACCACCCTTGGTCTGGACACTTGGGAGTCACTAAAACATACAACAGAATACTTCAACATTTCTTTTGGCCCGGTTTGAAGTCCGGTGTAGCACAGTACTGTCGTACCTGTAGTACTTGTCAGATCACCGGAAAGCCAAACCAGGTAATTCCACCTGCTCCCCTCTGTCCTATACCAGCGGTCGGTGAACCATTTGAACATGTCATAGTTGACTGTGTTGGTCCGTTGCCAAGGACCAAAGCCGGCAATCAGTTTTTGTTGACAATAATGTGTACCGCCACCCGTTTCCCTGAGGCTATCCCTCTTCACAGAATTACAGCGCCTGTAATAATTAAGGCTTTGACGAAGTTCTTCTCCACGTTTGGACTGCCTAAGGTAGTACAAATGGACCAAGGCACCAACTTCCTGTCTAGGTTATTTGAGCAAGTGTTACAGTCCCTGGGTATCCGACATATAGTGTCCAGTGCCTACCACCCTGAAACTCAGGGGGCTCTAGAACGTTGGCATCAGACCTTAAAGTCCATGCTGCGTAAATATTGCTTAGACACAGAGAAAGATTGGGATGAGGGTGTCCCCCTTGTTCTATTTGCTGCGCGAGAGACCATACAGGAGTCTCTTGGTTTCAGTCCTGCTGAGCTCGTTTTCGGGCACACTGTTAGAGGGCCTCTGAAAGTTCTTAAAGAACGGTTCATGTCAAAGGGTGCCAGCACACCCACTAATGTTCTAGATTTTGTTAGCCAGTTTCGAGAGCGACTGCATCAGGCGTGCTCTCTCGCAAAAGAAGCGCTCTCTTCTTCCCAGAGAACTATGAAACGGCACTATGACGAGAAAGCTGTTTCTCGATCTTTCCAGCCAGGTGATAAGGTTCTAGTCCTGTTACCTATCCTTGGTTCTGCTCTTTCCGCTCGTTTTTCCGGACCGTATGCAATAGACAAGAAGATAAGTGATACAGACTATGTGGTTCGCACCCCTGATCGTAAACGTCACTCTCGTGTTTGCCACATCAATATGCTTAAACCATATTTTTCCAGAGATAGTGTGCAGGTGAAGACCTCAGACCAGACAGCCGGACTGGCCGTCTCTGCTGTTGCCTCAACTCCAATAGTTCCGGACTCTCCTGACGTTAGTGGTGAGGATGTAGATGGCTTGGAGTTGCGCAATGCAGCCCATCAGGGTGCTAGATTGTCCAACACTGAGATGTTATTGAACCTGCCCACTCACTTAGCACACTTACCTGAGGAGCAGCGAGAGGACATCACAAATTTGATTCAGGCCTACATGGCTCTGTTTGGTGATGTTCCCTCCTGTACTTCTGTATTGGCCCATGATATTAATGTTAACAATGCTGTGCCTATCAAGCAACATGCATACCGTGTTAACATCACCAAGAGGGCCATGATGCAACAGGAGGTTGACTATTTGTTAAAACATGGTTTAGCCAAGCCAAGTTGCAGTCCCTGGAGTTCACCTTGCTTGTTAGCTCCCAAATCGGATGGAACTCCTAGATTTTGTACTGATTTCCGAAAGGTAAATGCTGTCACCGTGCCTGATTCCTTCCCACTGCCCCACATGGAAGATTGTATTGACAACCTTGGATCTGCCACCTATGTTAGCAAACTAGATTTGTTAAAGGGTTACTGGCAGGTCCCTTTGACCCCCGTGCCTCGGAAATCTCTGCGTTTGTTACTCCTGACAATTTTTTGCAATATACTGTAATGCCTTTTGGAATGCGTAATGCCCCGGCCACTTTCCAGCGACTGGTGACCCTAGTCCTGGCTGGTGTTCCAAATTGTAATGCCTATCTCGATGACCTGGTTGTCTATTCGACCAACTGGCGTGACCACATGACAACCTTGCAAACTGTCTTTGACTTTGGCTATGTTGTATGCGTTGCAACATTTTGAGGTGTATGTCGGTTCGAGCGTATTACCAGTGGTAGTGTACACCGACCACAACCCATTGGTTTTTCTGTCGCGGATGTACAACCACAATCAGCGCCTCATGCGTTGGGCGCTCATAGTGCAAAATTATAACCTCAGCATAAAGCATAAGGAGGGGTCTGAGAATGTGTTGGCGGATGCTCTATCTCAGAGTTAAATCTCTGTTGCTGTCGACTCGTTGTCTGTTGCTGTCGACTCGTTCTACTGTATAATGCTGTCGACTTGTTCTATTTTGCTGTCTACTCAGTCTATGTTGCTGTGGACTCGTTTTATGTTGCTGTAGACTCAGTCTCTCTTGCCGTCAACTCGTTCTGTCATTGTTGACCCGTGTGGTTGTACCAACTGCTAGTTTTTTCATAGCTCTTTGTTTTTGAGTACATGTTATCTCGTTGTTAAAAAAAAAAAAAAAACATGTTTAGTTGGTGTTAGGTGTCAAACATGTTTTTGTCTTATGTATGGGGGTGTTACATCCCAATGTATATATTCCCCAGTGTGTGTCTCCATGTGTGTGTGTTCTCCATTTTGTTTCCTCCCTCCAGCCATTGTTCCCTTCACCATTGGTCCCTGCCAGGCCTGCCCTTCTATTATAGCAACACAGCACCGATTGGTGGATGGCTTTCCAGACTCCAACACTCAATCCACACCACCCAATCATGGATCACCCCACACCTGTTAAAACATGGCTTCTCACTTCAGTCTTTCTCTCTCTCTGGCATGAGGCTAGGCCTGTTGTGATTTTGTAAACCTGTAACTTTGACAATATTGCATTTCGTTTATTGGCCTTTGGTGCTTAGTAGAAATGTCCTTGTGTGTGTATGGCCACAGAGAGAGCATTGTTAGTTATAGTTTGTTTTTGTATATATTCTGCCTTTGTTTCTGTATAATTAATGTGTTTTTCTCTCTTTCTCAGGAAGCACAGATGGGGTGAGCTGCCATTTCCTTTGGATATTGTTTTCTCCTGTTTTGGTTAGGTAAGAGTAGTTTAGGTAATGTAATCTCTTTTACCATAGATTAGATTTGGGTTTATTTGGAGTATAGTGGTGTTTGTTTGTTGTTTTGGCCTGGGCTCACCCCTAAGCTACATGTGCTTCCTTTGCATCTATTCAATAAATATCATTGTTGTTTACAAACGTGGTCCATCTTTTCTGTCAACCAACTGTTATGTTACAGCCCTTTACCCTTAGACTCACAGGGGTCGTAACAGGTCCGAACAATGTGAACAGTGCTTTTCTGCTGCCCTCTGGTGGCCAAACGCAGCAGCTCCAGATATTGGACCTTATTCTGGATATTATTAATGCTACTGTGTTTTCTCTGTTCATGTTGTGTGGTGCGTTTTAGCTTGTGTTTTTAAAATGTTTATTTTTACTTATGTTTCCTTAAAAGGTTTATCTTTACATATGTTTCCTGAAAGGTTTAACCTTTTCATATATTTCCTTTAAGGTATCCTTGTCATGTTCCTTTAAAGGTTCATCTCTTTTACATATGTTATCTCTAAGTGTTAATACTTTACATGTGTCCCTTTAAGGCTCATCCCTTTTCACATGTTTTTATTAGTGTTAACATCTTTACATATGTTCAAGTCAAGTCAAGTTCAAGTTCTTTAATAGTTGTCATACAGAAGTACAGAATACTTCCATACAAAATGCTTCTTACTGTTACGCTCCAGAGACTGTGCTAGACAAGATAGTATCAAATAACATAATAACATAATATAGCATGAATTTAGAAGAAGAGAATGAGGTCACAGTGTTCGGTATAGACATATGTACAATGTTCTGAGTTACCATATAATATACAATACACAATACTATGCAGTGTACTAATGTACAGTACTATCTAGTGCAAAGCAGAAATGGGATGAGGTACAATTTTAGGTACAATTTACAGTAAGGTGTACGAGTTGTAGTGCAATCCTTCATCCATAAATATAAAGTGTGGGGAGTGGGTGCTACAGTGTGTTTGTTTAAAGTGGGTGTGTGCTATAAAGTGTGTGGAGTGGGTGCTACAGTGTGTTTGTTTAAAGTGAGTGTGTGCGTGTGGATGTGTGTGCTATGTGCGTTTGGTGGTTGTTGTTGTGTAGTGTTCATTCATTGTTCGTTTAGCAGCCTGATGGCCTGGGGATAGAAGCTACTTCTGAGTCTTTCTGTGCTCGCCTTGAGACTCCGGTATCGCTTGCCTGACCGCAGCAGTTCAAAGAGGCAGTTGTTCGGGTGACTGGAGTCTTTAATGATTCTCTTAGCCTTGCCCTTGCAACGCTTGTAGTAAATGTTCTGGAGGGTGGGGAGCCCCCCTCCAATTGTGCGTTCGGCTGCACGTGTCACTCTTTGTAGTCTGCTTCGGTCTTTTGCAGTGCTATTCCCAAACCAGGAGGTGATGTTGCCGGTCAAGATGCTCTCTATTGTACATGAGTAGAAGTTCTTAAGGATCTTCTGGCTGACTTGGAACTTCCTTAGGCGCCTGAGGAAGTAGAGGCGTTGTCGTGCCTTCTTCACCACACTGTTAATGTGTGTGGTCCATGTCAAGTCCTCGGATATGTAGGCTCCGAGGTACTTGAAGCTGTTGACTCTCTCAACCGGTGCCCCGTCGATGCTGAGGGGGCTGTAGTCCTTGACCCCCGACCTCCTGAAGTCCACAATCATCTCCTTTGTTTTGCTGACGTTCAGGGAGAGGCTGTTTTCCTGGCACCATCCCGCCAGGACCTTGACCTCTTCCAGGTAGGCCCTCTCGTCGTTGGCAGAGATCAGGCCCACCACCACTGTGTCGTCAGCAAATTTGACGATTGTATTGCTACTCCGCTGAGCCACACAGTCGTGTGTGTACAGGGAGTAGAGGAGGGGACTCAGAACACAGCCCTGGGGGGCCCCTATGTTGAGGGTGATGGATGAGGAGGTGCAGTTGCCTGCTCTCACCACCTGGGGTCTGCCAGTCAGGAAGTCCAAGACCCACTGGCAGAGGTCATAGCCCAAGCCCAGGTCCCTGAGCTTGGCTATGAGTATGGAGGGGACTATGGTATTGAATGCCGAGCTGTAGTCGATGAATAGCATTCTCACATAGTTCCCCTGCCTCTTGTCCAGGTGTGATGCTGCTGTGTGCAGCACATGGGATATGGCGTCCTCCGTGGACCTGTTGGGGCGGTATGCAAATTGCAGGGGGTCCATGTTGATGGGGAGGGAGGAGCAGATGTAGCCCTTTACTAGCTTCTCGAAGCACTTCATGGCTATGGAGGTGAGAGCTACAGGGCGGTAGTCGTTGAGGCAAGCAGGCTTGGATTTTTTGGGTACAGGGATAATAGTGGACTTCTTCAGGCAGGTGGGGATGACAGCCTGTTCTAAGGACAGGTTAAATATGTCAGTGAATACTGGGGCCAGTTGGTCGGCACAGACTTTTAGGACGCGGCCGGGGATGCCGTCTGGACCTGCTGCCTTCCTGATATTCACTTTTTTAAAGGTCCGCCTCACCTCATGCTCTGTTACCCTGAACACTGCGCCTCCATCAGCAGCCGACCCCCCCCCCCCCCATTGCCGAGGCTTGTGAGCTGGTGTTGTTATTACCAGCATCAAACCTCGCATAGAAGGTATTGAGGTCATTTGCTAAGGAGATGTCACTGTTCAGTTTGAGGGAGGCGCCTTTGTAGTCTGTCATCGTTTTGAGCCCCTGCCACATAGCTCTAGAGTCAGCTTGTTCAAACTGGAGTTCAATTTTATCCCTGTAGCGTCGTTTGGCCTCTGACACAGTCCTCCTTACGTTGTATCGCGCCACCTTGTGGTCATTCATGTTGCCTGCCTCTAGGCCGTCGTTGTATGCTTTGGTGCGCTCTCTCAGAGCTTCACGGACGGATTTGTCTACCCAGGGTTTTTGATTTGGGTAAACTTTCATTTTGGTAGTTCCTTTAAGGGTTGTTTGTTTACATATGTTTTCCTTTTAGATATTCCTTTACACATGCTTTTAATAATGATGTGAGTTTTCTTTTACTAAATACCTTGTGTCACCTGTCTTGGCCATGCCTGGCCTATACCAGCTGGCACTCATTAGTAATTATTAATCACGGGTACTATTTAGACCTGCCCATTCCTCATGGTCGTGCCATTGCCCTGCATTGTTTTGATTCTCATTAGTTGTGTTCGGTCGTACTCACCTTGTCACCAGTATTCCCCGTGAGTCCGTTCCCTTCCTTAGTCCATTTTTGCCAGCTCTGCTGTGTATAGTTTGTTTTCGGGTTTACAGTTCGCTTTGTTTTGCTACCGTTTGTAACGTGTATCTTTGTCGCAACTGTTCAGTAAAAGCCTGTTCACCTTCATTCGTCGTCTCAGCTTCTTCTCTCTCTGCTCGTGTTTCCTGCACTTGGGATCTCCTATACCCACACCGAACCCTCACACTGCCAATGGAAATTAGCCTTTTGGCAAAAATTGGGTGCATTTACAATGTTTTATTAATGTATGCTGTCCCCCTTGAACAAATAAAGTAAACCTAAAGCTAAAATTATCCTATTCTTGTGTAAAAAAAAAATAGAACAATTCCTGATACCAATATCACACATGACAACAGCAACAACAGAGAAGAAAAGGAATACTCTTACCCTTTGGTTACTTTGGCCCCCAGCTGATTTTTTCTCCTGACTGCCTTTCAATGCTTCTCCAACATCTCATTTACTGCCTTTCGCAAACTCAGAAATCATTCTATAAACCATCTGCATCCTACTTCTACCATACAAACCCTATAGCTGTCCATCCTATGTTCAGTTTCTGCTCCAAAATCTGCATATCTAAGCTTTTTCCTTTCATAAGCCTCCTCCACTGAATCCTCCCAGGGCATAGTCAATTCTATCAAATAAACGGAGAGTGGGGTAATGTGTGCCAAGGGGCAAGTAACTTCACCCCTGTTATCTAGAAAACCATAGAAGAAGTTGGTCATGTGACAACACATTTTTGAAGAGGCATCCATTTCACTCAACCTGCAAAGAAGGGAGACACATTTAAGCACAGTTAAGTTTAGAAAAACATTGTTTTGCCCTCCAAAGTACATTTTTTATGATCAAGGTTTTTGGATTGCTGTGTTTGAACAATTATAGACAACTTTGAAAACAGTTCACACATGTTTTAGTGCTTTAGTAAGCTACACCATGAGTCTATACAGTTAGCATGATGCTAGCTCAAAACAGCTGGGGGATGTCTTTTTTCCAAAATGGTAGGCTTGAGGTGATTTGTGCCAAAGGGCCTGGGTTAAGTTGTGGCAGATGTTGTTCTGTTTGTTAAATTGCCCCAACTTGTAATTATTAACTATATATATATATGATATATTACTTTATTGTATTTTATTGTTATTGTACATTGTATTCTTACATTTGATCACTAAAACTATGTGATATTCTTAATTTTAGACCAAAATCCATCATGCCACGCAGATACAAACGGAAGACAGACAGGGTTTCAACTCCTCTTGAGAAGTTGGAAAGAGCAGTGAAAGAGGTGCAACAGGGGAAGACTATACGTCAGGTTGGAAAGGAGATGAAGATCTGCAGGATGCTTTTACCGCTTTTGAGATTAAAATGATCTGTTTTACTTAAAATCAATGGCACAATTTACCCCAGTGTATTATCTCTAATGTCACAACTTACCCCGCACCGGGGGCAAGCTGTGCCACAAAACCACGTTTTATTTAAGATCCAAAGTGATTGTCCCCAGGGATGCACAACATCCTAAACTATATCATATTTTAGTTGGGGGCATTACTGTAATCTCCTTGCTTTAAAGGCACTTTAAGTAAAAAAATTGGCACTCCTTACCCCACTCTCCCCTATACGTTGACTCGCAGACCATAACATTAGGCCTCAAGTTAGTCCTAACTATCTCTCATTGAGTAACATGTCTTCATAAATACATTAATCACAAGTTGTCCTTAACTTAAATCAAAGGTTCTCATTGTAGAGAATGGATATAAAATGTCATGTTTACATTCACTCATATTTAGTTGATTCATGAAAAAAATAACTCAATGCAAAAAGGTAAAATCAACAAAATAAGACTTGAATCAATTAAGTGCAAACCCAGGCACAAACAGGCAGCCAGGCTAAACGGACAATCTCAAAGTGTGTTTATAAACAGTTGAATTATTAATTTGCAGGAACCTGGTGGAGGTGAAGTAGATAGAATGCGGTTTGGTGTGTGAATGAAGATGATCCATACTGGAAAAGGTAGGTCCTAGAGCAGGCATTCTCAAAGTGTGACTCGCGGGCCAATGGCGGCCCCCTGAAACGTTTCTGGTGGCCCGCATCGAGTTCTGGTGTAAATGCATGAGCTATATTTGCCATTTTTAAGCCAACCTACATCACACAAAACTTTGCTTTTAAGAAGGGTACTGTATAACTGTACCCCCTGGGCAGTGATGCCGGTAACGCGTTACTAAGTAACGCGTTATTGTAATCTGATTACTTTTCCCCGAAAATAGTAATCTAACGCGTTAATCTTTAAAAGCCAGTAATCTGATTGCAGTTACTTGTCCAAGTGGCTGTGCATTACTATTTCGTTACTATCTCATCATAAATTCATAATGCAGGCGGAATGCAGTATTTTATTTCGTTTTCGACAGTCAAAAATACATTTTTGAGCTGTTTTTCTTATTTGGGAGTGACGTGGTGTGGCGGTGAAAGGGTTACACAAGAATGTGGCCCGCGGCGTGACTGGACTCTCTGTCTGTGAGTGACTCTGCTTTGGCCCAATCACATTCCCCATCCACAGTCTGCGAATCAGAGGCAGAGTAGGGCGGGTCTTCACAGCACGTCATGTGACATATGCGCCAATCGTGTGACAGCAGGGCTCCGTTGCATTCGTCTGAGAATTCCACCCCAAAACGCTTACAGGAAGAAAAAACGCGGCTTATTATTATTACCGAGGCGCGCGGCTTATTATATTATTAAAACAGCTACTTGTGGGCACTCATAAAAACACCGTGGTCTACAAGTTGTTTAGCGAGAGGATGGTGGTAATGTGCTTCAATAGAACAATGGATCAATGCCATGTCAAAACTCGGCTCCGCTGATCTGATCTCCGCAGTACACACACAGACACACACACACGCCCGCGCGCACACACGGGATCGCAGCAGCCACACACACATTTCCACTGTCCAATAGACAAGCGCCCTTTTCGACCGCGTGACATTGTTCAGATGTTTCAACTTCACCCCCAGAACCGCACCGAGTCCACCAAAACTATATGTGAAAGCGACCTAAACGTAAATACTGTCTACCGCTAAAAACAGCACATCCAATTGCATTGAATGAATGAATGAATGAATGAAAACTTTATTTAACAGATTGCAGAATGAGTACAATACAGTACGGCTCAATACATACAATTGTTAAGGGGATGCAGACCTGAGAAAGACGTTTGTCTTGTTTCCATCAGGGTCCCCCATTTTCAATTCATATAGACATTTATGACATACACAACATACATGACATTTATGGCATAGGGACATATAGGTATTTAGTACTGATACATTTGTGACATAGGCGGTATTCAAATATACAGTACTGTTACCCCTAGATCCTGACAGAGTATATACATATGATGGGGAGGGGACTGTACATTAGGAGGGGGTGGGTGGGTGGGAGGGAAATATACATACGGCGGGGAGGGAATATATACATGCGGTGGGGAGGAGACTGTCTATTAGGAGGTGGTGGGGGTTTTGGGCATTTATGGTGGCCAGTTTCGAATTGCAGCCTCCCGTAGGTGCTCTTTAAGGGCGGTTTTGAATGTGGGCAGGGATTCACATTCCTTTACAGCTTTGGGTAGGGCGTTCCACATTGTTGTGGCATAATTGCGAAACATGTTTAGTCCCTTGTTTGAGCCGTTTGAAAGCATCTGGAATCACAACACTACGACGCTTCGACTAGTAGGTACAGGAGGACTCGGAGGCCAGCCAAACAGCAAAAGAGAGAGATTGTTTCTTTCCCTATTGATTAATGTATATTTGATGGTGGCAGAGCAAAAGCTCTTATTTGCCAGATTTACAGTTAATTTACATGTTAAAGAGAGACTGATTGTATGTTTATAGAGAGACATTTATAAAAACAATTTAATAGTTACAGTTGATATAATTGAATAGTTCAGCCTGCATTTGTTAGATGTGAATGGATACACTGGTTTTGTAAAACCACTGGCTGGCTGCTCTAATGCTGTGAGCATCATAGACTGTTGCTTTACCATACTTGATGGTACAGAAGCTGAAGCACTAGTTTAACAATTTACGTTATGTGCAGAGAAACAAGTTAAAAACAATTTATGCACTTTCAATAAAGCGTTTTAAAAAAACTGTTGGGGGAACGACGACGACTTCGTAACCTAGTTACTTTCAAAGTAACTAAGTTACTCTGATAATCAAGTAATCAGTAAAGTAACTTGGATTACTTTTTAAAGGAGTAATCAGTAATCAGTAATCGGATTACTTTTACAGGTAATCTGTGGCATCACTGCCCCTGGGCTAAGCTGTCAATTTGGGAATGACAGCTTGTTGAATGCTTGCTAGGCTACTGGTTGCATGGCAACTAGGCATCTTGTTTGTGTATGCGAGATGCCTACTCACGAGATTATAGATTACAAATACTTTTTGTGCCCTGTTTCTTTCTTAGGCAGCCCTCCACTCCAATGTTGGGTCGCTAAAATTCAGTCATCAAAACTTTGAGAACTGCTGTCCTAGAGGATAGTCCCTCCTTATCAGAGAGAGGAGGAGAGAAAAGGAGATTGTCCCAGAAGTCCTGAATAAATAAACCGGACTGGCAGCCCCATTAGGCCTCAAGTTAGTGCTAACTATCTTCATAAATACATTAATCACAAATTGTCTTAATTTAAATCAAAGGTTCTCATTGTAGAGAATGGATATAAAATGTCATGTTTACAGTACATGCACTCATATTTAGTTGATTCAACAAAAATAAGCATGTTTCCATATATTGACAATAAGATTTTCTACAATTTTTTTTGTTTTTCATTTGATTTGATCAGTCATTCATTAACAATGGAACAAGCACATTGATGATGATATCTCAATATCATCACAATATCAACACGATATATCAGTATCATCACGATATCTCAATATCATCACGATATCCTATCATCAGAATATCTCAATACCATCCCGATATCTCTATAGCATCACAGTATCTCTATATCATCACGGTATCTCTATATCATCATGGTATTTCAGTATCATCGCGGCATCTCAATATCATCACCATATCTTAAGACTCTGTGGAATTGAAGTGATGCCAAGAATAAACAGATCAAAAGTGATGTTTCAGTGGCTTAGATATAAAGTATGTAGTGGCTTAGGGTAAAGATGAAGACTGAATGATGCTTGTTAAAGTAGAGATCCTACGGGAACATGTGCAGCTGAAACAACATAGATTTAGATTGGATCCCTCTGCGACACCAGAGCATATTGAATGAACACATTTCTAGTGTGCAGGAAATCCAAGGAGATGCATAATCATATAGTGTGTGTTCATCAGAGATGGAGTGCAGCATGAAATATTAACACTGATGATCTTGACATCAGAATTTGGGAAGCACGCATTTCTCATGTGCATTTTCACGTGCACCACCGGAGTTACGCCACCGCCAGAAGGATATAGGATCTGATTCTGCCGTCAAAGCTCACCGTCCACAGGGGTGCCAATCATCCATCTCCCTGGTGAAAGATGACCTCTCTGATATCCAATCCTTGTACCATTCTTCCCCTTTCATCTCATCTCTCTCTCAACCTGCTCCCTGTCCTCCTTTACTTTCCACCGCCCTCCTTTCCTCCCTCCTCATCTCTATCCTCCCTCCTCCCATATTTCTCCCCTCGATCTCAACAAATACTTACTCCTCATTCTGCCCCGTCTCCATCCTCTCAAGCCCCCCCCCCCCACCCAAACTCTCTCTCCTCATATTCCCCCATCCTGACCGCTCCCCACGCCTCCTTTCGCGCGCCATTCACCGCTGTTCATTCCGAGCATGTTTATGTTCCCATCACTTGTCATTGTATTTCCTCTTGTTCTGAGAGCGTCCCTGGCGGGATCCAGCCCATTAAAGGCCATCTGTTAGCTGATCTGTCAGGGACTGAGAGAAGGCTCTGGCACTGGTACTGTCAGTATACCCCTCCCGCTGGCACGGGCCAGAGTCTAGCTATATGCAAACCCAGGCACAAACAGGCAGCCAGGCTAAACGGACAATCTACAAGTGTGTTTATAAACAGTTGAATTATTAACTTGGTGGAGGTGAAGTAGATAGAATGTGGTTTGGTGTGTGTATGAAGATGATCCATACGGGAGAAGGTAGGTCCTAGAGCAGGCATTCTCAAACTGCGTCCCGCGGGCCAATGAAACATTTCTGGCGGCCCACATCGAATTCAGGTGTAAATGCATGAGCTATATTTGGCATTTTTAAGCCAACATACATCACACAGCACTTTTGCTTTTAAGAATGGTATAACTGCACCCCCTGGGCTAAGCTGTCAAGTTGGGAAAGACAGCTTGTTGAAAGCTTGCTGGGCTACTGGTTGCATGGCAACTAGGCATCTCGTTTGTGTATGCGAGATGCCTACTCATGAGATTACAGATTACAAATGATTGTAGTGTTCTGTTTTTTTCTTAGGCAACCCTCACTCCAATGTTGGGTCCCTAAAATGCAGTCATCAAAACTTTGAGAACCCCTGTCCTAGAGAGGATAGTCCCTCCTTATCAGAGAGAGGAGGAGAGAAAAGGGGATTGTCCCAGAACAAAGTCCTCCTGCTCAATAAGCCCGGCTAGTCTTCCTCTTGGAAAGCCCTGTTCCCTCTCTTCCTCCTCCTTTTTCCCTTCAGGACAGGTCTCCTCAACAAAGTGTTACACACTGACATGGTGTCTGTTTCGCCCTACTTGCAATCAGGTTAGCCAGCCAAAAAGGTGTGTAATTGCTTACTGCTTTGTGAACCAAATCTCTGTTCTCTTGCTAATCCTGGTTCCTGGAGCCAAATCGGTGAGGACAGCTTCACTTCATAACACATGGTGCATGCACACATGCACACATGGGCACACACACACACACACACACGCACGCACGCACGCACACACACACACATGCACGCACGCACGCACGCACGCACGCACGCACGCACGCACACACACACACACACACACACACACACACACACACACACACACACACACACACACACACACACACACACACACACACACACACACACACACTAATTACGTGGAAAACAAACAATGCATGCCAAGACATTGTAATTTATTCCAGTTTAGCTAATCAGACTTTGAAATAACATAAAGTACTGTAGCGAAAAGCTTTTATTAATTTGCCTCGATGCATTACTATCTGAGCTGAAAACCATAACTATTTCAGCCATGCAAATCACACAGGATGATAATCAATGTGAGTAGATTGCATTATTTGCAAGTAATTGTTTGATTTGCGACCATAATATATTATATCATCATGAGGCTAAAACACTGCTTGCCTTTTGATTGCAAGGTGAAATAACCCCAGCTTCCAGAACATTACTAGTCTCCTTGAGTGAAATGTGATTGAGATAAAAAAAATGTGTATTCCCATGTTATTAAAAATGTAGACACTAAACCTACACATTTCAAGTGAGAAGGGGGTAAATTAATCCAGAAAGTGTCCAGAAAGTGTTAAGCGAATACTTTGCAGTTTGTCTCTCAATAAAACCGCCTTCACTGCTACTTGTGACACAGAATCCAATTAAGTGGTGGCCGCAGAATCACATATCCCATATAATCTCTAATAACAAAATGTCTTGTATGCAAGGTCTCAGCAGGTTATTTCGGTAAAACGTTATGGGTGAACTGTCACAGGTGTTCTGGGGAAGGAAACGAGAGCAGATACCGCACAAACCTGAGTCGACTATAGAAAGTGTAATATTTGTAATGACATCTTATCTGGATGAAATAGTCGAAGTGAGATCATTTTCATCGTATCACTAATGCATGAACTGTAATAATCATAATCCAGTAAGGAATGGTGAGGATATACTATACTGTGAAGATATAATGTATCATACTCTGCATTGAGGGAAGCCATGTGACAAGCCAGCTTTCTATCTATATTTGAACTGTGCAAAAAGTTAACTAAACTAAATCTCACATTATTGATGTGAAATGTATTTTTGTCAATAGATCTGTGTAGGCGAGAAACGTCCACAGTGGTAGGGGGTCCCTAAAACCAAGCTTTAGGTAAGAGTGAGGGGTCACCTGCTGTGCTGCTGTGTTGCAGGAGGAGAGACAGAGCAAATCCATATCACCTGTAAGGAGACACCTGATGAATAACAATTAGAACGTTCTGTTAATAATTATAATACACATCCATGTTACATGGATCAAATTATTTATTCACCAATTCATTCAAGAAAGAAATGCTGGTAAATGGGATGATCTCTCATTTCATTGAGGTAATCAGTAATGGGTTTAATCTCATGTGTTTACTCTCTCGATAGTATGGCCTTACAAATTAAACAAACAGGCCTTAGGAAATAGATTAAAAGTTCCACAAACTCGAGACAGATGGCCTGGTAAAAAAAGAGAGAACAATTTAAATGATTATATTTCTAGAGCTTTAAATAATAGACCTTTCGCTTTTCCAATGTTATTTTAGTGCTCTAATGGACATAATTCCACGGGATTTCTTTTGTTGTCCTGGGTTCAATTTAGCAAAAGAAAAGTGTGAAAAATATGTTCCCATACTTTCTGAATACACCATTTGTCCATTTGGCTCAGGGGAACAGGGCCGAGGGGAGCAGCAGAAAGAAAGGCACGTCGTCTCAGCTGACCGAGTCTGTCTATTGGCAGCGAATGGGTTTCTCTGTGCGCGCCATGCCACATGCTAAGCTTGTGATATCATGCTCTCGTGCGGCGGTGCGTCAGAGAGAGCCTTTGATCCTGAGACGGCTTTCCCCTCCGGGTGCTGGGCTGCCTTACAAAGTCATAACGGAGCACAATGGCCTCCTTGTTGTCAGATGATTAGGCTGAACTGGCGAGTGAGTGAGTCAGTGTGTGTTGTGTGTGTGTGTGTGTATGTGTGTGTGTGTGTGTGTGTGTGTGTGTGTGTGTGTGTGTGTGTGTGTGTGTGTGTGTGTGTGTGTGTGTGTGTGTGTGTGTGTGTGTGTGTGTGTGTGTGTGTGTGTGTGTGTGTGTGTGTGTGTGTGTAGCTATCTGTGAGTGTGTGTATGTGTGTGTTTCCCATTACAACATGTCAAAACCATGAATAAGCGAGTAGAATAGCGGATACCTTTTCGTCTTCCAGACAGAGTTACAAGGACAGGGTGTTGATTGGGGATTTGCTGGATGGGCTGCTACACTGACAGTGGAGTGCTCTTTAGTCTCTTAAAAGGGTAAAGATTATTGTGGAGACATTGTTTCACTCATCAAGCATGCCCTTGCTTTACACATGGTTTCATCTCCATCCCTTGAGTGAGTGGCATTGAGGTTCACTTAACGACTTTCTGTGTGTGTGTGTGTGTGTGTGTGTGTGTGTGTGTGTGTGTGTGTGTGTGTGTGTGTGTGTGTGTGTGTGTGTGTGTGTGTGTGTGTGTGTGTGTGTGTGTGTGTGTGTGTGTGTGTGTGTGTGTGTGTGTGTGTGTGTGTGTGTGTGTGTGTGTGCGTGCGTGTGTGTGTGCTCGCTAGTTTTTTTTTTAAATCTTTTTCTTTTTTCTTTTTACATGTTTTGGCCTTAAATTGTTTAAAAATATCAGTCATTTCTGAAAATAAGTTACAAAAGTAAAACAATTATGCGTTTTGGAAAATAGCTCTTTATTTGATTATCATAAAAAAGTGTTTTCTATACAGAGATATCGACATCGGTAAATATCGGTATCGGCCAGAACAGCAATATTAATATCGGTTATCGGTATCGGCCACAATTTTCACATCG
>NC_140171.1:59748033-59838033 GCF_963971535.1 Notolepis coatsorum | reverse complement strand
GATAGAGAGAGGTGAAGCAAGATGATAGAGGTGAAGCATGATGATAGAGAGAGGTGAATCAGTATGATAGAGAGAGGTGAAGCAAGATGATAGAGAGGTGAATCAGGATGATAGAGAGAGGTGAATCAGTATGATAGAGAGAGGTGAAGCAAGATGATAGAGAGGTGAAGCATGATGATAGAGAGAGAGGTTAAGCAGGATGATAAAGAGAGAGGTGAAGCAGAATGATAGAGAGAGGTGAAACAGAATGATAGAGAGAGGTGAAGCAGGATGATAGAGATATAGGTAATGGAGAGAGAGGTGAAGCAGGATGATAGAGAGAGAGGTTAAGCAGGATGATAAAGAGAGAGGTGAAGCAGAATGATAGAGAGAGGTGAATCGGTATGATAGAGAGAGGTGAAGCAAGATGATAGAGAGGTGAATCAGGATGATAGAGAGAGGTGAATCAGTATGATAGAGAGAGGTGAAGCAAGATGATAGATAGGTGAAGCATGATGATAGAGAGAGGTGAATCAGTATGATAGAGAGAGAGGTGAAGCATGATGATAGAAAGAGAGGTGAAGCAGGATGATAGAGATAAGTGAACCAGGATGATAGAGAGAGAGGTCAAGCAGGATGATAGAGAGAGAGGTGAAGCAGGAAGATAGAGAGAGAGGTTAAGCAGGATGATAAAGAGAGAGGTGAAGCAGAATGATAGAGATAGGTGAAGCAGAATGATAGAGAGAGGTGGAGCAGGATGATAGAGATATAGGTGATGGAGAGAGATGTGAATGATTGATTGATTGATTGAAAACTTTATTAACAGATTGCAGAATGGGTACAATACAGTACAGCTCA
The DNA here is from genome assembly GCF_963971535.1 of Notolepis coatsorum. Taxonomy (NCBI): domain Eukaryota; kingdom Metazoa; phylum Chordata; class Actinopteri; order Aulopiformes; family Paralepididae; genus Notolepis; species Notolepis coatsorum. The sequence continues at coordinate 59,837,196 of NC_140171.1, read as the reverse complement.
ATACACACAATTGTTAAGGGGATGCAGACCAGAGAAAGACTTTCGTCTTGTTTCCACCAGGGTCCCCCATTTTCAATTCATCAGGACATATATGACATACATGACATACAGATAGTCAGTACTGCTACATCTATGCATTTATGACATACCAGATTTGCAAATACAGTACTGTTTGTGATACAGAAGGAGTCAAGAAAAGGGAGTATATACATTTGACGTAGAAACTGTACATTGGAGGAGGTTGGGTGGGGGGGGTTGGGTACACTGGGATATTGACAACCATACTGGGTAATTTACATTGGAGGTGGTTGGGGGGGGGGGGGGGGGCACACTGTATAAGCAAGCAAAACTGTACATTGAGGGGGGGGAGACTCTGTACAAACAAACAAAATTGTACATTGGACTATTGACAAAACCATACTAGGTAAATGACTGTACATTGGAGGGGGTTGGGTTAGGATATTTACAGGGGCCAGGATGATAGATAGATACAGTAGGTGATGGAGAGAGAGTTGAAGCAGGAGGATGGAGAGAGGTGAAGCATGATGATAGATAAACATATGTGATAAAGAGAGATGTGAAGCAGGATGATGGAGAGAGAGGTGAAGCAGGATGATGAATAGAGTTAAAGTTAAAAACATTACGTCTATAATGTAAACATTAATATTTGTAATAATGCACTACATTAGAGGGTTCCTTGTACATTTTACAGCATATCCAAGCATAATTTGTATTAGGGATTATATCCCTAACCAAATCGATATTGATGACCTTGTGAATTGGAATCGAATCGATTCAGGAAATCAGTGACGATACCCAGCCCTAGCATGCACGCATAGCATACACACACACACACACACACGCGCGCGCGCGCGCACACACGCACACACGCACACACGCACACATGCACACACACACACACACACACACACACACACACACACACACACACACACACACACACACACACACACACACACACACACACACACACACACACACACACACACACACACACACACACACACACATCATTAAAAGGTGGTGAAATCGTATCACAGCAACCATAGAAGACAAGCCATTTCAAATTGTCCGTGTGTGTGTGTATGTTTTTTGTGTGTCTTTGTATCACAACGTTCCTGTCTGTATTACAGTAGCTATCCCAACAATGATCCGAATAATGGATAAGCAGGGCTGAAATATGAGAGAGAGGGGAGAGAAAGTAAAGAGAATAAAAATGTTAGAGAAAGAGATCTCTCTCTCGTTCTATCTGTCTTTCTCTGGCATGTCAGTCTCGTTTGAGGTCTCTCGCCACACGTCTGCCTCATCCGTCTCGCGCCCTTTTATCTGCCTGCTCCCCCCGTTCATCTTCACCTCCGCCTCATTTACAATCGTTCCTCTCCTCCGGGGAGCATTCACCATTGTCGTTCGTTCACCAGGCCTCCAGGACATGATTAGAGAGAGATAGACAGACAGACAGAAAGAGACAGAGAGACAGAGACAGACAGAGAGAGAGAGAGAGAGAGAGAGAGAGAGAGAGAGAGAGAGAGAGAGAGAGAGAGAGAGAGAGAGAGAGAGAGAGAGAGAGAGAGAGAGAGAGGCTGGCATGTCTGCATCGTACAGGGTTACACACACACATACACATATTTATAGGTCATATTTGGACATTTTGGGTCTCACAGATACATACAAGAGATTTGGTGATTTGCATGATTACGATTATTATTAGGCATGGAAATGGAGTGGTAGAGATTAGAGTTATGTTAAATGACATTAAGTTGGATGAAATACTTGCCAATCGTAGGAGTTATGGCCGGATTCCAAGCAAACAGCAAAGCCAACGGGGACACAAAACCAAAAGGTTTTAATCCACAACAACATGCATACAGGTTCAAATTTCCAACACAAAACCACAGGCCTGCAGTGTTTCCACTTCTGCTATCACTTGGCACTATTTTGTTTCTTGAACATGCCAGTGTATTTCTACGTGCTGAAGCCAGAATCTTATCAGCTGTTTAAAAAATTCTGGAGGACGATGGTTTTGTGTTGGACATGGGTAACCCTTTGCATGTTGTGATGTGGATTAAAACCCAGTTTCTGCCATTTGCTGCCTGTCTAAAGCTTCCCGGATCACTCGGAACCCGGCCAGAACTCCAACCACAGGACTCAGTCAGTAAGCTAATAGCTTTACATCGACTACACTACTACTGTAGCAAGTATTTCATATAACTTAATGTCCAAGGATCTGAACTATCCCTTTGAGACAATAGGTGAGAAAAGGTTAAGTTAAGGCATGTACAACCATATATTTAAATGCTTATTTTATTAAATCTTTTAAGTATGATATGCACAAGTTGTAAAGCGCTTTGGATTAAAGGGTATATAAATACAGTCCACTTACCGTTCATGGTTAAATATGTGATAACTTGACACCTTTAGCTTCAGCATACACAGAAAGCTGAGTAGATATTGACATGTCTCGAAAGAATATAAGCTGAAATGAATACTCCTTTACAAAAAAGTAGCATGTAGTTTAACACATTGGGTGCCAATCACGGCTTTTTCTGGGCCGCAACCGTTGAGTGCCAAAAACGTATAAATACGTTTTTCGGATCGTTTGATCTTTTTACTTTGATCCCCGCTCTACACAGTTGAGCGAGCGATCTGCATAATTTAGGCACGTCCCGACAATTTTGAACTGCATTCTGATCGACCATCACCAGGTGGCAGTATCGTCCTGTGTCTGAACTGCATGGGGCTCTGGTCTGATAGCCAGATCACTTTCAGTTTCTCCTCACGAGTGGCCACTCCTTCTCCCGTGACAGAAATTCACAGTCCTCGCCTCTGGATTGCGTTGCATGAGCGTATTTGACCATCGACGTGTGGCAATGCGATCACTTGGAATTATTTGGGATTATACTTTTGGAATACCTTCTGGCTAAGGTAAACTACATTCTATGTCTATTTGGCCTAATCTAAAAACGTGTTTTTCTAACGATCACAGTTCTGTGTTTCAACGGACGAAAAGCATGCTCGCAAACGCGATCATGGTTTTTAGTTGATACATATATACATATCATATAGCTTTGATATGGGATTATTCAGGGTTTTAAGGGATCAGCCAGTACGGTTTGGGCGTATTGCACGTAACGTGTTTTATCTCGCAATCTATGAAAAAATACTGTATTATCTTGGAAATGTGCGATGTTTAGCATGTGATAATGAACTACAAGCTACAGAGTGTGGAAACAAACTATTATTCCCATGCTGGACTACAAGTAATGTGTGTCGAAATGGGCCACACCGTGTCTCTACAGCTATAATACAGAACACAAACACAGCTTCGCAAACATAGTGCAGCGACCAAGGAAACTACTAGAAAGCCTGGCATTCTCAAGGTAAATTAACCAAACAGCGTGGCACATAAAGTGTTAACACATCCTGCGCCAAAAACATTGTACAACGTGTTTCAAGGTCATGCTAATTCTGTCATTCCACGGTGTACGACGTTATTGAGATCATATTTCATTTTTTCACCATGGTATTCAGAATGCCCTCACCCAGCCTCGGCTGATACAGTGGGAGCCTGCACAACTCTGCAACGCTTCAATACTGCCGCCTGGTGGTGATCGGGCGAGTTACGACCGGAAATGGATCTCTGGTGATCTCCGTGTACCGGGGAAATGCGTCCGGCACTCACATATTGTTGCGGGACTCTAGACACACATTGTACATATGGATCGCTGCCATAACTCAATAATCGATATGATTTGGGCGTTTATTATTATTATACAAACCTGAAATGGATCTAGTCGATCCACGTCAAATAAGTGGGATCTTTTTCCTCCAGTCTCATCGGCGAACGGTAAGAGGACGCTGACGTCATTTTCAGCATGATTGTTTATTATTATTAATGCAAACTGCTCTGATCAATATATCACCCATACTACATAAAGCATTTACTGACGATCACGGAATTATAAACGACCCCCCCCCCCTGTTCATCCGCGCATGTTCAGTCATAACGTTTAGGATCATGTACAGTTGACATTTTTTATATAGCGTGTATTGGCAACAAACGGCAGTTGATAATCTATATGTGTTTATGCCTATAACTCACGTTCTAGGAATTACTGCAGAAAACGATAAAAACATATTTATATTCTAGACGGTATTTTCGTATGAATCTATGAATGAAAAAGTATAACATTCCTACATCCTGAACGATAGATAATCGATGTTGAATGGGCCATAGTAATGTCAATTTAGCAATACAATTTAAAAAGTTATAGCCCTGCAAAGAAGGTAAACATCTCCATAGGCTTAGAGTGGTGGCAGAGAGTGGTATGAGACGGGCAAACTCCGTGGCAGTTAATGTGTTAATGGTAATTTCAGCATTTTTACCATGGTAGCATACATTGTATGGATGATTTACCATAGTACTGCCATTTCTAGACACTCAAAGTGCTTTACAATGTACAGTGGAAATTGCCTCCACCACCACCAATGTGCAGCACCCACCCAAGGCTACGCGGAATTAATGGCTGCCCTACACTAGCACCAGGCACACAGCACACATACTTAATGGCTGAAAGGTTTGGGAAACAAGGATTGATATCAGCCAATTAATGGGAGGGATGATTGATGTTGTTGACCTGATTTGGCCAGGAATGTTGGGGAACCACCAACTCTTTGCTATACTGTAGATGCGCTGGGATGTTTAACGACCTTGGTTTAGGGATTAAACCTAATCAGAAGGACGGCACTTGCAACTGTATGCCATCCCTATCAAAACACCACCTTCTCACAACGGCCTGACCAGGGCTCAAACCGGTAATCTTCCAATCATGAGGTAGCAGGTCAACAGTAGAGGTCACATAGAAGTGGTGACATCATCATCAGAACCTATGATGGTCATTCCCATGCTCAGTTATAATGTATCTCATAAATTGTTGCAGCAGAGTTGATACCATTTGTTACACAGATGATTTGTAAAATGTAACAAGAATTGATAAACATGGTCAGAAATCCATTAAAAATATCACATTAATACCTTGAGGAACACCATAGAAATGTATGAATTTCATGAATTCATAGAATTCATGCTGTGATTTGGTATAAAAATCCTTTGACATTTGGAGATTTATGTAAGAATAGCATTTTTTTGCCAATTGGATGGTGAGCACTTCTATTCTGGAAATTGCTCAGAATTACCCTCTTACAGTATGCTCAATACATCTAGGAATGCCATACATTCCCTGAATGCCCTAGTAGTTTCCATCTGTAAAGTTTCACAAAATGTCTAACATCATACCAACATCATAACATATGAATACAAGTGGGCTCATTGGATCCACAAGCCTCTCAGATTTCTAGTCATACCCAATTTAGGCAATTCAAAGACCCCAGTATGCAGAAATATTTAAATGCACCATTTCTAGATTAGGCAAAAAAATAAAACATGTCTGCATGGTTCTTTGCCCTCGCCAGAATCTAGACTAATCTTGGAGCATTAGTTAGCCCCCTGCCCGACAGGCTAACATGACCTGGTTGGTACCAACAGATACCTTAGGTTGTAGTTTCATATGAGACCAGTAGGTTCACTTCACAAACTGAGCCCGCCATAGCCTCTGAAAGACAGTCCCGCCAGGCTATTCTGCAGGTCTCAGAGGGTCAAAAAGCAGGATTGTCTTTACTCGGATTGCTCCCTCTCCTCATTCCCCTCCTCGTCGCCTTCCTCTGCTCTGTTTCACCACGTCACCTCATCTTCTATTTTGTGGCTCAATTGACCTCCCATTTCCCTTCCTTTCTGCCAATTTCCCTCCTGACTCTCTCTTCTTCTCTTTTCATCTTCCATTCGCGCACCCTCCCTCATTTTGCTCGCTCTTTTTCCTCCCTTGATGAAACGAGAGTGAACGACAGAGAGACAGAAATAGAGAAAGAGAGAAAGAGAGAGAGATGGAGAAATGAATAAGGAAAAGATGGCTGTAATGACATTCATCCATTTCCCTATGGGGTGTCTCTCAACACGTTTCATCTGCTGTCCCCTCTCGCGTCATCCCTCCGTCTGCGCTTCAGGACCACATTATTCTTCCTTCCATCCTTTCATATTCCCTTCATACCGTTGCATTTTCTCTTCCTCTACTAACCACTCCCATCTGCCATTTTTTAAATCCATTGTTTTTCTCACTATATTATGTTCTCGTTCACACTTCTCTATCCGTCACTCTCCTACTGTCCCTCCATCCTGTCTTCTGCCCTGATCTCTCTCTATTTCAAAGAAAAAAGCAACAGATGATTTGAAATAAATTGAATTGGGTTGAATGAAGAACGTCTCTGGCATATATCACATCCTTATTAAACAAAACAACATGTTTTATCCCTTATTTCTTCATCCAAAAAAGCACTTGGACCAGTGTATTGTGTTTTGAGATTTTGGAAGCCACAATTATTTTCAGTGCTAGTGGAAGTCAATGGGGACCAGAAACACATCTACATTATTAGGACGTATTTCATTTATTCTCTTTGGTTTATATGTTGCCAAACAGGAACACATTTGGAAGGTGTTACATGAGACACAGGCATTTTGCCAGACTGAAATCCACTTGTATTGTTACATGTAACAAAGAACTGGAGATTGCCAAAAATATCTCACTTCGCACCTAGAGTTTATACTGAATTTGGGAAATCTACTCTTAGCTTCTGTGCTCCCGACGCGTGGAACGCCATATGACAAATTCTAAAACGTAATATTTTGGTATCCTTTTGGTCAGTTTAAATAGTTAATTACTAATCATACTCTGTTATGTCTTGCATTATTTTGTATACTGTAATTTATTTATGTATTTATTATGTATTGTGCTCATCATCATTGATAATTCATAATTGAGTTGAAATAAGTATTGAATGAATGAATGAAAATGCTAACAACTTCTGCTTCCAGTATGGATTAACTGAAATAACTCCTCATTAACACGATTTTTTTGATGAACTGTAATGACTCTTGAGAGTTGACAAATCAGATAGGTTACTTAAAATGGGTGGAGTATCCATTTAATCTCTGGTATTCCTGTCAATCATCCTTCTGACACTATCTTACCTCGCCCTTCCTTCTATCCTCCTCTTATCCATTGATCCCCTCTTCATTCCACCCCTCCTGACATTAGGTTTCCTTCTGATTCTCCAGACCTCCATTTGGATGATCATCCCTTTCTTTTCCTTGAATATCACTCTTTATTAACATCCTCCTCTCATCTCCTCCCTGTCATCAAGCTGCTCTGATCCCTCCCTCCAACCCCTCCCCCTCCTTCCCTCTCCCTCCCTCTTCTACTCTCTCCCACCTCCTCGCTCCAACCCCTCCCCCTCCTTCCCTCCCTCTCCCTCCCTCTCCTACTCTCTCCCACCTCCTCCCTCCGTGCTTCTTGACCTCCATCCTCCCTGTGATCATCCCTCCAGAGTTGAGGCCATCTGTTCCTGCAGGAGAACTGCCACATCCTGGCCCTGCACACCAGCCAGCCAGCATGTTTGTGTGTATGTGTGCTCTTGTACTTCTATCCTTGTGAGGGTGTTATGTCCCACAAAGGGAGGAACATTAGCTAAATCTGTTGAAGTGAGGACGTTTTTTCACTTCAAAATAGGGCAGTTTAGGGTTATGGGTTGATTTTTTTTGTATCCACTTTTTCTCCTTATTTTTCTATTTTTCTCCCATCCCAATTTCGTATCGCCAATTCTCCCCTTCAATTCTCCCCTCCCCTGTCTTGAACGTTGCTAAACTATGCCTCCCACTGGTCGGCTGTAGTGAGGATAGAAGCCTTGCATCACGTGTCCCCTCCGGTACACGAGGAGGCAGCCTGTCGCATCTTTTCACCAGACAGCGCAGACTCTCAGTGGCGAGGAGTACTGCGTGGGAGGCTCACGCTGCCCCTGATACTTCCTGTTTCTGCTGGCGTATCATTTGTAATATAAATAAATGTATCAATTAGGGCTGTCAGTTTATCGCGTTAATTAGATTAATTAATTACACAGCAAATTATCGCGTTATGAAAATTGACGCAAAATTAATTACAGCCGACCTATATTTACTTTAGACAAGTGGCAAATCGGTGCGCTTTTATTTTGAAATCCACGCTTGAGTTGGGCGTATTAAACTTGGCCCATTGAATGACCCGTAGCCTACTTGATCGTCACTTCACACATGCGTCGTCTATCAAACAAAACAAACACACAAAAGGAATTAGCTCAGCTGGAACAAGATGTCAGCATCACCCGAGGCGATACTCCTGGGACCTATGAACGGCAAGTTCAATTTCAAAAAGAATATAGATGGGACAGTAAACAAGACCATTGTAATATGTAGCTTATGTCAAAAAGAATTTGCGTATCACCGAAGCTGCTCTAGTCTAACGTATCACATGAACGCTAAACATGTCCAGGCAAGTTGTTCGAGCAGCTCCAGTGTAGCTAACGTTAGCTCCAGAGCAACTCGCACGCTTCGTCAAACCACTCTTGGAGAATTACCGTTAGGCAAACGGTTGAGTAAATCCACCACAGACAAACTAACCAACAGCGTCGCGAAGTGGATAGCAAAATATTGTAGGCCAATAGCTATAGTGGAAGATAAGGGTTTAGCGGAGTCATTTCGAATAGCGTCGTCTGACCCAAATTACAAGCTACCCTCGAGAGCTACAGTGATGAAAAGGATCCACAACATGTATGACACAGAGAGGGAGGCGAGGGAAGAAGTGTTGGCACGGGCTGGCCCAATGGCCCTAACGTTATGCAAGTCTTGTGAATGTCTAAACAAACGGCATTGTTTGATTGATTGATTGAAAACTTTATTAATGACGCAATGAAGCATATAGCACTAGTTAGAGGGGACATTCAGATTCGGATTCATTCATTGAGCAGAACTGCAATTCGCTCAGCTGCAGAAACGTTGAGGAGACAATACCCACAGCCTAGGACTTGGAGGAGAACTTTGTTTCACTGTCTGTCTATTGTCTACACATTTGGAGCAAGGCGCGTCAGCTGCAACAATGGTGAGTAACCGAATAACCGTTCATAAGTGATGCCGCTGTGTGTGTGTGTGTGTGTGTGTGTGTGGAGCCAAACTATATGTTCTGCCGTGAATTGAATTGAATTGAATTGTAAAACTTTATTAACAGATTGCAGAATGGGTACAGTACAGTACAGCTCAATACATACAATTGTTAAGGGGATGCAGACCAGAGAAAGACTTTCGTCTTGTTTACATCAGGGTCCCCCATTTTCAAATCATCGTAACATATATGACATACATGACATACAGATAGACAGTACTGCTACATCTATACATTTATGACATACCAGACTTGTAAATACAGTACTGTTTGTGATATAAAAAGAGTCCAGAAAAGGGAGTATACATTTGATGTAGAAACTGTACATTGGAGGAGGTTGGGTAGGGGGGGGGGACTGTACATTGGAGGTGGTTGGTGGGGTGGGGGGAGGGTTGGGTAGGAGGGGTGGGTGGGGGACATACACTGTACAACTGTACAAACAAAACTGTACATTGGAATATTGACAAAACCATACTTGGTAATTTACTGTACATTGAGGGGGTTGTGTTAGGACATTTACAGGGGCCAGTCATAGCATACTGTGTTATTTTTTGATGGGACCGAGCCATACTGTACATGGTCTGCTTGGTTTTGATCGGGCCGCCGAGCCACTGTATACTGTACATGGTCTGCTTGGTTTGATCAGGGGCCGCCGAGCCACTGTATACTGTACATGGTCTGCTTGGTTTGATCAGGGGCCGCCGAGCCACTGTATACTGTACATGGTCTGCTTGGTTTGATTGGGCCGCCGAGCCACTGTATACTGTACATGGTCTGCTTGGTTTGATCAGGGGCCGCCGAGCCACTGTATACTGTACATGGTCTGCTTGGTTTGATCGGGCCGCATTCTTCACTTGCAGGTCACATAGTCCAAAAGAAGAGGGCAGCCTTACACTCAGACAATGTAAACAAGCTGAGGAATAGATGTCATGCATACAGTAGACCCTGTAGTAGACCCTGCACTAGATCCTGCAGTAGACCCTGCAGTAGACCCTGATTTGAGGATACTGTAGCTTAGTGTAAACTGTTAGCTGTATCAGCAACAAATGTTACCTTATTGAGAGGTATGTTTTCATTTTATTTATTTTATTTATTTAATAAAATTGATTTCTAAAGCATTCTTCTTGGTGTATTTAATTGATCAGTCACCTGCCACAATAATGTAATGTCCTTGAATTTTAAATATTTATATGAATATGAAATATAAATATGCGATTAAAATGCGATTAATTAGATTAATTAATTACAAAACCTGTAATTAATTAGATTAAAAATTTTAATCGCCTGACAGCACTAGTATCAATACATTCATTGATCACTAACCTATGTATTATTACCATGATATTTATGTTAATTATTAATGCAGTTAGTTATTAATTTTTTCTTTTTTTTTATCCACTTTTTCTCCCATTTTCTATATTTTCTCCCATCCCAATTTCGTATCATCCAATTCAACCCTCCCACGAACGCTGTTTCTTGCCTCCCACAAGCCGGCTGCAATGTGGACTAAGTCATACATAGCACAAGTCCCCTCCGGTACTTGAGGTAACAGCAGTCGCATCTTTTCACCTGCGCAGCTCGATCTCTCAGTGGCGAGGAGTAACGCGTGGGAGGCTCACGCTGCCCCCGACACTTCCTGATTCTACTGCGCAGGCGCACCAACCGACCTGTAGGAGTCACTGTCCACAACGCCCGATCCCCACCCATCAGTTTCCCACCCCCTAATACGGCCAATGTGTATTAGTACGGACGACCAGCTAAACTGAAAGCAAATGTGGAGCGCTGGGCTCGAACAGCCGAGCCCAGCGTCTCCAGATTTCGTGGCGAGCGCCTTGCCCACTACGCCACGTAGCCGCCATTAGTTATTAATTTATATGTGCTGCTTAATATAGTCTACATTAACAAATGTGTCTATTTATCAATACTCCCATCAATCGTCAATCATGACATTACATTACTGCTGATCAGCACGCCTTTCGTAACCATCGCTGTACGAATAGGAAGAGCCATAGCGTGTCGCACTAACCCTTCCAGAAGCTTTGTGGTCAGGTGTTCTGTCAATTTATGCTAAATCCATTCTGTTTAGATCCAGCAATGAATGCATTTTGTGATTATGAAACATTTTCGACGACGACAACAACTAGCGTTATTACCTGGTTGATTCGGGACGTGATGTCACACGAATGCCAGGTTCGCTCAGCCAATAGACAATTTGTTTTATTAGGTTGTAAACTGTCCTGAACAGTCGTGTGTTGTGGGGTGCTAAGCGATTGTTGTTGAGCGACGTTGCTCGCCCGCCGTGTGCATTGGACTTAAGGGTTAAGGTTAGGAAAGCAGGTAGCCTAACCGTAGGCAAGCAAGGTAAGAGGCGTCGGCGTATTTAGACCACTATCACTGGGGCACGTGCCCCAGTGTTGATCAGCTGTGCCCCAGTGATCCAATGTCCCCAGAAAAATAATAATAATAATTATTATTTTTATTTTTTTTACTTCGCTTTGAAATATTATAGTGAAATATTTCGCATTTATCTTGTTGAAATCCTCCAACAGGCTATTCTTTGTAAGTTGACTGGTTTGCACACCCCTATGACAGCTAATACATGGTACATCCCATGGTGCTCAGCTGTCAGTAGGCAGCTGGCCTCGCGCAGTTCACAGGTAAAATCACACAGTGCTGCGTTGCATTATGTCATGATGCACAGCTAAGAAAGTTAAAGCAAAGGAAATTCGGGCATTCCAGCCCTCGTGGACAGAATACTACGGGTTTGTGTGTCAGAAGGACCGTGCTGTGTGTACTTATGTTGAAGGCTTGCCAAACAAAGAGACAATCAAATCAAGGATAAAAGATATCCCCATGTCAGCTCGAAGTGTCGAGCGACGCATCAACGAAATGTCCGAAAATATCAGAGAACAGCGAACAGCTGGATTAAAAGATGCTCCGGTGTGCAGCTTAAAGGGACCAACTACAGTACTACCCCAGATAACGGAGCTCAGTAAAGCAATCTCACTGGCAGTAACATGCAGGTAGGCAGCTGTTTATTTTCCTGCATGTTAACTTGAACGTCTTTCTCTCTCTCTCTCTCTCTCTCTCTCTCTCTCTCTCTCTCTCTCTCTCTCTCTCTCTCTCTCTCTCTCTCTCTCTCTCTCTCTCTCCTCTCTTCTCTCTCTCTCTCTCTCTCTCTCTCTCTCTCTCTATCTCTCTCTCTCTCTCTCTCTCTCTCTCTCTCTCTCTCTCTCTCTCTCTCTCTCTCTCTCTCTCTCTCTCCTCTCTCCTCTCCTCTCCTCTCCTCTCCTCTCCTCTCCTCTCCTCTCCCTCTCTCCCTCTCTCTCCTCTCTCTCTCTCCTCTCCTCTCATCTCCTCTCCCTCTCTCTCTCTCTCCCTCTCCCTCTCCTCTCCTCTCCTCTCCTCTCCTCTCCTCTCCTCTCCTCTGAAATAATGTGGTTGTGTACTTATTTTTTCTGTTAACTTATTATGGATTGAAAACTGAAAACCAAACAAAATGTGCTATATATAGCCTACCGTCTGCGTCGAATATGAAATAAAGGATACATTTTTTCTTTAAAAAAAACAAGCTGAGTCAAAAGATTCTATATGATTCCAAAATAGTGAAGAAAATGACTTTAGGAAGAACAAAGGCAGAGGCTCTGGTCCTTGCTCCAAAGGCAGTGGGTGATGTTCTCAAGGCCTTAACATCAGAAAAACCCCTCCCATTCTCCATACAGATGGATGCATCTAACCTAACCCTAACCCTAAAACCGAAATAAAGTAAAAAATTTAATAGTTACAAAATCTGCCCATTTTCGCCCAAAAAACTGGCAAAATCGGCAAAAAGATTGTGTGTGTGCGCGCGTGCGTGCGCGCGGGCGTGTGTGTGTGTGTGCATGTGTGTATCTGTGTGTGTACGCCTGCATGTGTGACCATATCCTTCTGTGGGTGTCTGTAAACAATATTTTGTGTATTCATGACACTGACTTTTCTTTTATACGCGAAGCACTTCTATGACCAGCAGTGTTACTAAGTCACTCATTCATGCACTCAAACTTAGCTGCTCTGTTCCTAGGGGCGGCTCAAGGGCATGGCACTTTCCAGTTCACTCTGGGAGAATGCTTTGCATCTATGATAACACTGTGTGTCCTTGTTCAGGTATTAGGTATGTGTGATGGATCGTTGCATATACAGAGTGGCTTCGATGTCTAATGCATGATGGATGCATATGGATTATATGGAGATGATTATATGTAATAGAGCTTGGTAGGCTACTGGTGTGTGTGTGTGTGTGTGTGTGTGTGTGTGTGTGTGTGTGTGTGTGTGTGTGTGTGTGTGTGTGTGTGTGTGTGTGTGTGTGTGTGTGTGTGTGTGTGTGTGTGTGTGTGTGTGTGTGTGTGTGTGTGTGTGTGTGTGTGTGTCTGTGTGTGTGTGTGTGTGTGTGTGTGTGTGTGTGTGTGTGTGTGTGTGTGTGTGTGTGTGTGTGTGTGTGTGTGTGTGTGTGTGTGTGTGTGTGTGTGTGTGTGTGTGTGTGTGTGCAGGCACGTGCACACATAGAGCCCAACGGGTGCTTGAGCACCTGCCTTTTTGAGCCTCATAAGAAAAGTGCCCTTTTTGAAAAAAAAATTTATAAAAAAAGGTTTTTAATATTTTTTTCGTTACGCATACAGACTGCGCTTCCAACTGAAAATGTCAGGATATAATCTAAATATTAGGTAAAGAGAGAGAGATGCCCCATATTCCATTGCAGTTTGCACGGCCTCCTCAGCGTGCCTCTCCGTGGACCTATATATTTTATGCATAGCGTGGGTGGTGATGATGATGATGATGATGATAGAAACCATTGTGGCCCATACAGTTGAATGCTGGTGTTACACTCACTGAGGGACACGAAGAAGTCAAGTCCGATGGGATTTGGGAATCTCAAATACAAATCGGGATTGGAATAAAAAACAATACAGAATATATAGCACTTCTTGGGGTCTGTAGGGTAAGCACTTATTCCCTCCCCCCTGAACATTTATGGAGATGTATGGGCCTTTTAAGTCAGTGATAAACGTGTCTTTCAAGGATATGTGAGCTCCTGCACTGATTAGTTCAATATTCAATCACCAAAACCCCCCAAAAATCATAAAAAGGGGGCCCTTAAAAATCGGGCTTGTTAAAACACACACAGGTATAGTGCCCTTTTCAGCCTTTGATCACCTCCCCCTCTAAAGTCCTGTGCACGTCCCTGTGTGTGTGTGTGTGTGTGTGTGTGTGTGTGTGTGTGTGTGTGTGTGTGTGTGTGTGTGTGTGTGTGTGTGTGTGTGTGTGTGTGTGTGTGTGTGTGTGTGTGTGTGTGTGTGTGTGTGTGTGTGTGTGTGTGTGTGTGTGTGTGTGTGTGTGTGTGTGTGTGTGTCTATGTGTGTGTGTGTGTGTGTGTGTGTGTGTGTGTGTGTGTGCACATGTGCGTGCATGGACTCGTGTGTGTGCATTATCTGTCTCTCTAAGAGTTCACGGCTTGGGTGCTGTCCCTGCTCGATTAGGAAGTAAACAATGTTTATTCAGGAGCAGCTGTCTGAGGGAGATGGGTGCACGCACACACAAATTTAGACACAGACACACACACACAAATGTATACACACACACATGCACATGCACACGCACACGTACACACACACTGAAGATTCACCATCACACATTTACACAGAGAATACAGTTCCAATTATGATGAATGGTAAAGCTGCACAATATGGAAAACATATGCAATTAATTTGTTGGATAGTGTGATGATGACATGAGATAACAAATATTTAACAATTTAAATATGTCACTCTTATGTCCAAGTGTACTGCTATTGTATTCCAATCTAAAACTTTAAAAGTACCAGGCAGATTAATTGCCTTATGTTGTTTCTTTGTAAACAGAAAGATGTCACGGAGGGAGGTTATCTCAGAGCCTTTCATGTGTGGGTTAGCCAGATTTCCCTATGTTCAGCTATCAGTTTTGTCAATTAAAAGACAATGGTCCTCATTCTCGAACATGTTCGTGTACCTTTGTAAATATATTGTTAAATATTTCGTACCAACAAATCTATAAAAATCCTCCTCCGGATTCCTGAACGCAGGAGTGGCCAACATCTTTGCAGCTGGGTTACCATGAATGAAATACGTCACTATACACCTGGATTTGCATACAGACATGCCCCGCCAGCTCCTTATAAGGCAAAGGAGGCGTGTGCAAAACGGCAAGGGCTGTGTGCAAAACAGCTTGAGATGTTCGGCATTGCATCTGCACCATGCTGACCCATTCTACAGGTAGTGCGGAAGTGATTTGTGACTGATCTCAAAATTTGATTAGATTAAAATGTATTGAGAGTGTAAATGTAACAGTAAAGTGTACTAGTGACATAAAATGCACAGGTGATGAAACCCATACATCTAATTTAGTAATGTCAATACTGAACAACTGCCCACTTGCAGTGTTCATTTTGTCAACGAAAATGATGACTAAATGGTCGTCAACAAAGCTTTTTCCCTGACTAAAACAAAAAAGTCAAAATCGAGACTAAAACTGACTAAGACTAAAATGCTCAGACCTGTAGTTGACTAAAAGTGACTAAGACTAAAATGAAAAATAAATGAAGGTGACTAAATATGATGAAAACGAAAAAGGAGCATTTGACACATGACTAAGACAAACTATTGGTTTG
The DNA here is from genome assembly GCF_963971535.1 of Notolepis coatsorum. NCBI lineage: Eukaryota > Metazoa > Chordata > Actinopteri > Aulopiformes > Paralepididae > Notolepis > Notolepis coatsorum. Next base: position 59,821,419 of record NC_140171.1, on the reverse strand, counting down.
ATTATGTCTTATGGTGTATATATGTGGAGCACTTCTATGCTCTATATGTATATATATATATTCTTTTTGTACAACCAGGGGTCATGTCTGCTTCACATGGGCTGTGGAAACGTTTGGTTCACTTTACTGTTTTTGTTATTTTAAGACTGGTGAGTCTTTAACGGTTTACATCTTTAACTCATTACGTTATGGGGGGAGTGGGGAGAGGGGCGTCTACATGAATCTATGATCCCAATAGAAATGAATGTGAATTTGACTGACTGTAGCGGTACATAGAATTGCATTACAAGATAATAAAATGCCTTTTTTTCATTAACGAAAACTAGACAAAAATGTCATCCGTTTTCTGCGACTAAATCTAGACTAAATCGAAACTAAAACTGACTAAGACTAAAATGCTCAGACCTGTAGTTGACTAAAACTGACTAAACGAAAAATAAATGAAGGTGACTAAATATGGTGAAAAGGAAAAAGGAGCATTTGACACATGACTAAGACTAAAACTAAAATTTAAATAGCTGCCAAAATTAACACTGCGCACTTGTCAATAGTCAATCGCGTAGTCGTTCAGTATTGACATTACTAAATGAGATGTCATGCTAATAGTCACATATTGACTATGCATCATGTTCTACAGTAGGAAGTACTACTATAATACCTAATAAAACAAGTCATTAGAATAATAGAATCCTACTTTGCTGGAACGATACATTTTGCACGTATACAGTACGCATGTGTGTGTGTGTGCTCGTGCGATGAAGCTGCCTCACAAAGCCGCTTCTCCACGCATATATTTTGTTCTAGCAATAGGAATACATCAAACCAACAATACATAATATCATAGAGAAGAAGACAGTATTAACACAGTATATTCCACTATACTGCCCTGTCAAGGCTAACCGCAGTAACTCGAAAAAAGTCCAAATTGAGTTATGAGTGAAATTGAACTTGTCAATAAATGTTTTATCTTGTGACCAAGTTTCAGATGTAAATGTCGCTCAGTTTTGGAGATATGGGGTTTTAAAAACTGCAGTAACTACAAAATCACACTCAAAACCCAGGCAGACCGCCGTAACTTCCAAACAGTGAAAAATGGCTTTAAAGTGTTTTGACTTGCCATCCAAAATGTGTTATAGGTAGATAGATGATAGTACCCAGATTTAACATTTATTAATGAAGTAATCTTTAGGCATACAAAAATATGACATAATTATTTTAATTAACCCCCAAAAATCAGATACTGCACTCTGCTGCACAGTTCCCTTAAATAATTATACAGGTAATGTACAGGCAAAGTGCAGTAACTTCAAATACAGTGTTGTTTTCCCTCCAGCTTTCATAACTTAACCTAGCCATTTTGAAAATGAAATTTAACACCTGAATATATTGGAATGATGATGATCCAAATAAAATGGCTAGGTTAAGTTATGAAAGGCAATTTTTTATTGATGAAAACGCATAATATGGTTTTTACCTATACATTCGGATCAGCAGTTCAGCACCTGCACTGTTGGTGGGTGAGCCTAGTAAAGGATGTCGCATTGCGTTCATCTTCAATGAATGGACCAATGCAATAGTCTACCAAAGCCCCCCCTCTCTCTCTATATATCTCACACACACACACACACACACACACACACACACACACACACACACACACACACACACACACACACACACACACACACACACACACACACACACACACACACACACACACACACACACACACACACACACACACACACACACACACACACACACACTTCAGAAACAAACATAGTATCAATGAGAGCATCAATAATACACCTGAGTGATGTCTAGTAAAAAAAAAAAAAAAAAAAAAATGTGGGCCCCCCCCCCCCAGTGCTGGGCCCTTGGAATCATCCTAAGCTACCCCCCCCCCCCCAGCTACGCCCCTGTCTGTAGTATCAGCAATGAATTTACAATATGAAGCCATTCGAGAATGCAGAATAAGTACGTAAATCGAGTTACAAAGGAATTCCTTGGTAACTTTTACGTATGTCCATTCGAGAATGAGGACCAAAGCTTGTATATAATGTTCATCAGTAGATGTTACTCTGATAACAGCCAAAATTAAGACATGCTATTATTTTGGTTCACTTAACCTCTTAATCCTGGAGCCCTATTTTCTGAAAATCCGCCTAAAATACATACAAGTCAAGTCAAGTCAAGAGTTTTATTTGTCACGGCATACGAGTATACAATGAAATGCGGGTGGTCTTGCCCGCAACAATGTGCAATACAGTGGGTACAACATATAATAGAATCCAATACAAAAAACGTTGTGCAATAACAGGTAACAGGTAACATGGTGTGACATCTCGGTATCTGTACATAGTTATTTACAGAGCATATAGGACATGCTAGGTAGCTTTGGTAGTGCAATACACTGTTACTGTTGCTAATACTGATTTAAAGTGGCCTTTCCTTTTGGCAATAAGTGTGGGTGTGCGCGGCATGAGTGTGTGCCCGCTCATGTTAAAGTGTTAAAGTGGCTGCTAGTGTGTGAGCGTGCACAGCATGCGTGTCGTGTGTGTGCTCATGTGTGCTTATGTGTGGATAGTTCAGTGTTCTGTGGTACTCAATGTTCATTGTTCAGGACTCTGATGGCCTGGGGGAAGAAGCTAAGCCTAAGCCTCTCTGTCCTAGTAGCTGGGGTTCGCAGGCGTCTGCCTGACCTCAGCAGCTGAAACAGGCTGTTATTGGGGTGGTGGGGGTCTTTCATTATTCTGCAGGCTCTGGATTTGCACCTCTTGTTGTATAGAACCTGCAGGGGAGGTAGTGCAATACCCGTGGTACGCTCGGCTGAGCGCACCACTCTTTGTAGGGCCTTCTTGTCCTGTGCCGTGCTGTTTCCATACCAGGCAGTGATGTTTCCGGTCAGGATGCTCTCTACAGCTCCTGAGTAGAAGGACTGGAGTATCTTCCCCGATACTCTGAACTTCCTTAACTGTCTCAGGTGGTAGAGGCACTGTTTCGCCTTCTTTACTACTGTGTCTATGTGTGTTGACCATGTCAGATCCTCTGAGATGTGGACCCCCAGGTACTTAAAGCTGCTCACCCTGTCCATGGTAGCCCCGTTAATCATCAGTGGTGTGTGCGTCTCCTGCTGTCCTCTCCTATAAGCCACGATCAGCTCCTTGGTTTTACCAATGTTCAGGAGCAGGCTGTTGTCCTGGCACCAGCGTTCCAGTACCTCAACCTCCTCCCGGTAGGCCTTCTCGTCGTTGTCCGAGATCAGCCCCACCACCACCGTGTCGTCTGCGAACTTCACTATGGAGTTGGAGCTGAACTTGGCCACACAATCGTGTGTGTAGAGCAGTGATGCCGGTAACGCGTTACTAAGTAACGCGTTATTGTAATCTGATTACTTTTCCCCGAAAATAGTAATCTAACGCGTTAATCTTTAAAAGCCAGTAATCTGATTGCAGTTACTTGTCCAAGTGGCTGTGCGTTACTATTTCGTTACTATCTCATCATAAATTCATAATGCAGGCGGAATGCAGTATTTTATTTCGTTTTCGACAGTCAAAAATACATTTTGAGCTGTTTTTCTTATTATTATTATGGAGTGACGTGGTGTGGCAGTGAAAGGGTTACACAAGAATGTGTCCCGCGGCGTGACTGGACTCTCTGTCTGTGAGTGACTCTGCTTTGGCCCAATCACATTCCCCATCCACAGTCTGCGAATCAGAGGCAGAGTAGGGCGGGTCTTCACAGCACGTCATGTGACATATGCGCCAATCGTGTGACAGCAGGGCTCCGTTGTTATGTTCGTCTGAGAATTCCACCCCAAAACGCTTGTCTAAACGAAGTGAAACCGCAAGAAGACTTTTGCGGTTTCTGTTCAGACTTCCACCCCAAAACGCTCGTTTAAACGTAGCCTCAGTCAAAATACTGTCTACCGCTAAAAACAGCACATCCAATTGCATTGAAAGCATCTGGAATCACAACACTAGCCGACGCTTCGACTAGGTACAGGAGGACTCGGAGGCCAGCCAAACAGCAAAAGAGAGAGATTGTTTCTTTCCCTATTGATTAATGTATATTTGATGGTGGCAGAGCAAAAGCTCTTATTTGCCAGATTTACAGTTAATTTACATGTTAAAGAGAGACTGATTGTATGTTTATAGAGAGACATTTATAAAAACTATTTAATAGTTACAGTTGATATAATTGAATAGTTCAGCCTGCATTTGTTAGATGTGAATAGATACACTGGTTTTGTACAACCACTGGCTGGCTGCTCTAATGCTGTGAGCATCATATACTGTTGCTTTACCATACTTGATGGTACAGAAGCTGAAGCACTAGTTTAACAATTTACGTTATGTGCAGAGAAACAAGTTAAAAACAATTTATGCACTTTCAATAAAGCGTTTAAAAAAAACTGTTGGGGGAACGACGACGACTTCGTAACCTAGTTACTTTCAAAGTAACTAAGTTACTCTGATAATCAAGTAATCAGTAAAGTAACTTGGATTACTTTTTAAAGGAGTAATCAGTAATCAGTAATCGGATTACTTTTACAAGTAATCTGTGGCATCACTGGTGTAGAGTGAGTACAGCAGGGGGCTCAGAACACAGCCCTGGGGGGACCCGATGCTCAGGGTGATGGTGTTGGAGGTCTGACCCCCCACCCTGACAGCCTGGGGTCTTTCGCTCAGAAAGTCCAGTACCCAGGCGCTCAGGGCGGAGCTCAGACCTAGCTAGATCAGCGTGTCCACCAGTCTAGTGGGGACTATGGTGTTGAACGCTGAGCTGTAGTCAATGAACAACAGTCTCACATAGCCCCCCTTCTGACGGTCAAGGTGAGAGAGGGTGCTGTGCAGTACCTGGGAGACCGCGTCGTCAGTGGACCTGTTTGTCCTGTATGCAAATTGCATAGGGTCCATATCACTGGGGAGGGAGGCACAAATGTGGTCCTTGACCAGCCTCTCGAAACATTTCATGACCACAGAGGTGAGTGCCACCGGTCTGTAGTCATTTGGACATGTTGGGGAGGGTTTCTTCGGTACAGGGATGATGGTAGACATCTTGAAGCAGGCAGGGACCACTGACTCCGCCATGGATAGATTAAATATGGCGGTGAACACCGGGGCCAGCTGGTTGGCACAGGACTTAAGTATGCGTCCTGTTATACCATCTGGGCCAGCACCCTTCCTGGTGTTCACCTGCATAAATGCTCTTCTCACACTGTGTTCCGACAACGAGAGAGCGTCCCCGCCCCCCCGCGGTTGCCCCCCCCCCCCCTCCACAACAGCCGGCGCGCCAGTGACGGCACTAGCCGGAGAGCTAGCAGTGCCACTGTTTGTACCAAACCGAGCGTAGAAGGTGTTGAGCTTGTCCGCGAGGGAGGCGTCGTCGCTCCCCATTGAGGGGGCGCTGACTTTATAGTCAGTTATTGTCTTCAGTCCCTGCCATAATCCTCTTGTGTCGTTTTGTGCCATTTGTGTCTCCAGTTTGTCAGCATATGTCCTCTTAGCAAGTTTAACAGCCTTGCGTAGAGTATAGACTGAAGCCTTATACTCCTCCATGTTTCCTGACTCTCTACCCAGGTTGTAAGCGGTGGTGCGAGAGTTCAGAGCTGCTCTAATAGTACTGTCCACCCACGGTTTCTGGTTTGGGTAAACCCGCACCTTTTTCGTGAGGACGATGTTATCAGCTATTGTTGTTATGTAGCCCACCACTGTGTCTGCGAGCTCGCTGCCGTCACTGGCGCTTCCTTGGAACATATCCCAGTCCGTGTCTGCTAACACGTCCTTGAGCGTGGCCTCTGATTCGTCGGTCCACTTCTTTGTCTCACGTGACACGACGGCGTCACGTGATCTTTGTTGATATGCGGGAAATAGCAAGATGGAGTCGTGGTCACTCGAGCTTGAGGACCCCGTTAATGGCGGAGCGGCTACTGCCTTGTAGCCGGCTCTGAACGGGGAATAACAGTGGTCGAGTGTGTTCCTCCCTCTGGTGGAGCAGGCGATGTGCTGAAAAAAGGACGGCATCACTTTCTTCAGATTCGCCTGGTTGAAATCGCCAGCCACTATCATCGCTGCGTCCGGATGTTTGATCTGGTGTCTGTTGAGGTGATCGTGTAGTTCTCCCAGCGCTTTGCCAGTATTCGCATGTGGGGGAATATATACGGCGGTCATGATGACCGCGGTGAACTCCCTAGGGAGGTGGAATGGACGGCACAGGATAGAAAGGTGTTCCATGTCCGGGGAACACGAGCTCGAGAGAACATGCACCCCTTCGGGATTAACCCAGGAATTGTTCGTGAGGATGCAGACCCCGCCACCGATGCTCTTTCCAGAGGCAGCCGTTCGATCTGCACGTAATACGGTGAAGGCGTCCGTGGGAGAGACGCTTATGTCCGGAGTCGCCGACGTGAGCCATGTTTCCGTGAGACACATGATGTTGATGTCTCTCATCTCCCGTTGGAACCAGACCCTCGCCCTTAGGTCATCCATCCTGCCCTCCAACGAACGGGCATTCGCCAGAAAGATGGATGGAATTGCTGGGCGGTAAGCAGCTCTTTTTAGTCTCAGCCTAATACCTCCACGTATCCCTCTGTGCCTCTTCCTGCCGCTTCCTTTGTTCTTTTCCTTGCCGCTGTTCTCCCGTCTGATTTCTGCTGGCCATTCTAGGCCTAAAGTGTCTCCAAACTCCTCTTTGAGCCCGGGGTTTAGGTCCATAAGTGTCTGACGGTCGTATGACGTACCCGCCAGTGTTGCTTTAAATAAAAAAGTAGAAAAAACAAACATAATAGCTAAAAGTGTGTACATCGTTGCGGAGCTAAACCAGAGGCGTCTGACCGGGGTCGCGTCCTCTACCTATGTAAATAGAATATTGCTCCACTTCTACAAGGGTGATTTGCATGTTCTTGGTATCTAGGGACATCTATGGACCTCAGTGAATGTATTCCCAGTGTCAGAAATATTGTGTCTATTACTAGGCTTGCTTAAATTGTGATGAAACAAAGGAGAATATGAATTATGATTTTTCTTTGCATCTTTGACAGTGAATAACACCATGCTAAAAATGACCAGACATGAAACACTGAGCACGTTCAGTACCTTCTTGAGATCATGTGTACAAAAAATCTAAGGAAGTTAATAAAGAGAAGATGATTAAACAGAAGGTTTTGTAGATACAGTACTGAATTCTCCCATCCGGACCAATGCAATTTGAAATATTATTATAGAATATAGAATAGCAGGCCTACAGAGTGAGGCTGCACGTGAGCCGCGACTATGATCGTCTAGCTCAGGGGTCGGCAACCTGCGGCTCCGGAGCCGCATGCGGCTCTTTAGCCAATCAGCTGCGGCTCCCTGAAAAAAATATAAATAAAACATTAAAAAAATCTTTACCTTTTTTTTTAACCTTTTTTTTGTATCTCTTATTTTGGAGATCGATGTCATACTGTGACACTGAAATGAAAAAAGATTTCATCAACTCTACAGTACGTCACACCCTGCGCCTCTCGCTGCCGTCTGCAAGTGGCTAATCTTGAGTTTCTGACCCCCCCAGTAAGCTAACCATGGATAAATCCAAAAAAAGGAAAGTCTGAGGAAAATAGAGGGTTTAATTCAGCGTGGACAGATTCATTTGCTTTCACGACTAACAATGCAGGCTTACCTGATATGTGGTGAGAAATTTGCGAACAACAATTTTTTATTTTTTTTATTTGATAGATTTTCCACAAATAAGGGAAGGGCTCAAATAGAGCTACATAGTTCAGGGTTTTATTTCAAAGTAGGTCTACCCATGGTAGTCTTTTTTCAAAGTGGACAACTTTTTATTTTATAAATGTTCCACAAATAAGGGAAAGACTCAAATATACCTGCATAGTTCAGGGTTTTATTTCAAAGTAGGTCTACAGATGCCAGTGTGTTTTCTCCTCTTCTGTGTTTTATTTCAAAGTAGGTCTACAGATGCCAGTGTGTTTTCTCCTCTTCTGTGTTTTATTTAAAAGTAGTTCTACACATGGTAGTCTTTTTTCAAAGTGGACTACTTTTTATTTGATAAATGTTCCACAAATAAGGGAAAGACTCAAATATACCTGCATAGTTCAGGGTTTTATTTAAAAATAGGTCTACACAGCCAGTCTTTTTTCTCCTCTTCATAAGAGGTTTTCCTTTGTTATAAACAGCAATAAAAAGTAAAAAAAAATATTTTTGTTGCTTTATAATTCCATTAATGCAACAAACTGTGTGCTAAAAGTATAAAGTATAATAAATCGCAAATTACTTTGGGTATGCAATTGTCAGGCATTTTATGCTAAATGTGGGGTATGCTTGGGGATAACTATATATAAAATGTTATACACTGTGTTATACCCCTGGTTTAATGATTCTATGTCCTCTCTCATTCGACAGAGAGACACTGCCTGGGCTAAAGCAAAGAAATCGAATATTCCATTAGATTGGAATCTGTATAGGACACTAAGAAACAAATGCACTAAGCTGATTAAAAACTCTAAATGTGCCTACTATCTTAATGCAATTCATGACAATTTGAATAACCCTGCAAAGTTTTGGAAACTTGTTAAATCCTCCTCAGGTTCTATCACTCCAAACAGCCTTCCTGATCTCTTAAGGGTAAATCAGAGTGAAATCAAGGGCAAAATGGATATTGCAGACAGCTTTAATAATCATTTTATTTCTGCTGGCTCAATCTTTGATTCTAGCAACTCAGGGATGATCGCTGCAGAAGGAGAGCCAGGTCCTCCGCCACTTGACCCTGATCAACTGTTCACCTTTGCCCCCATCTTGACTTCTCAGGTTCACAAAGCTTTAATGAGCCTAGATGTAAAGAAATCTTCAGGCCCAGACAAGATAGAGCCGTTCTTCTTCAAAGTTGCTGCAGGTCTGATTGCAGAACCCATAACCTCTATTTTGAATCTCAGTCTTTGTGCTGGTGAATTACCTAGCTCATGGAAGTCGGCCATGGTTCTCCCCTTGTTAAAGGGCGGAGACCCCTCTGACCTAAATAATTATCGCCCTATTTCCAGACTGTCTGTAATGGCCAAAGTCTTTGAATCTCTTGTAAACGAACAACTGAAAAAGTTTCTAACTGACCATAATATTCTTAACGAGTCTCAGTCAGGCTTCAGATCAGGCCATAGTACTACTTCAGCAACTATGCTAGTCTCAAATGACATAATTGAAGCACTGGACAAGAAAAAACACTGTGCAGCATTGTTTGTTGATCTGTCTAAAGCTTTTGATTCTGTGGATCATGCATTGCTACTGCAAAGGCTTGGCTGCATAGGTCTTGGTAAAATGGCTTTGAGCTGGTTTAAAAACTATCTATCTGAAAGAACTCAGTGTGTTTCAGTAGAAGATTATACCTCAGCTGCTCTTACTGTAAACAAAGGTGTTCCACAAGGTTCTATTTTGGCCCCTGTCTTATTTTCCATCTTTATAAATGAACTAGGAAATGGGATAAACCCAGCACGTTTTCATTTATACGCCGATGATACAGTTGTTTACACAGTGGCTTCCTCTTTAACTCAGGCCATAGAGCTTCTACAGGATGCTTTTAATACACTACAACACTCCTTGCTAAGGCTAAGACTGGTCCTTAATGCAAAAAAGACCAAGTACATGACCTTCTCTCGCTCTCGAGCTAATACAGCTGTCCCCCCGATTCTGACACTGGAAGGGACATGCCTTGACAAAGTAGCATCCTATAAATATCTGGGCATATGGATTGATGAAAAGATGGCCTTTGATGTTCATATTGGGAACCTACTGAGAAAACTTAAACCTAAACTGGGCTTTTTCTTCCGGTTAAAGAAATGTTTCCCGTCTGAAGCCAGGAAGAGAATTGTGCAGAGTTCCTTTCTGCCTGTATTAGACTATGGCGATGTAATCTATATGCATGCTCCTTCCTCCCTGCTTAAAAAGCTGGATTCTGCGTACCATACTGCCATACGTTTTGTAACAGGTGCAGGCTCTCGCACCCACCACTGCACTTTGTATCAGTCATTAGGATGGTCCTCTCTGTACCAAAGAAGACAATCACACATGTTGATTTTTATCCTTAAGTCATTGCTAGGTAAGCTGCCCTTATATATCTCCAGACTTCTGTCCTTTTATACTTGCTTTTTTAATACCAGACGAGCAGCAAATGGGATGCTGTTAAATGTTCCTTTGATGCAGTCAGAGCTTGGTAAAGCTGCATTCTCCCACTATGCTCCCTTTTTATGGAATACGCTGCAAGTGAAACTTTGTCTACAGGCACTTCCTACTGTGAATGCTTTTAAAGGTATGCTACGATTAGCCCTTTATGAAACATGTAACTGTTTTACCTGATGCTATTGTTGATGTGATTATGCTCCTTGCCACTGCACAAATGACCCTCTGTATTTATATTTGAATTGTATGTTTTTTGTTTAATGCCCTGTTTTATGTTGAAACTTGTTGTGTGCTGTGTTGGTCAGGACTCCCTGGAAGAAGAGATCTTGTATCTCAATGGGACATTCCTGGATAAATAAAGGATAAATAAAATAAAATAAAAATCTTCATTTTAAGGGTAAATTGGTTTTGCGGCTTGTTACGTACCCCCGTGAGGAGACGCAACACAAGGCCACAGACAGGGTAGTTGAGAGTGCAGTGACACAAAACGCCAAAGACAGATTGAAATAAATAATAATATTTATTTCACAAATAAGGATCAGCAACACAGAGAGCAAAGAGGACCTACCAGTGAGCACCAAATAATATCAAAAGGAAACAAAAACCCACCCCCCCCTTTACAGGCGCGGACGCCCCAAAGTACAGGAGGTGGTGCTCACTCTAAAGCTGGTGTCTTTAACAGTAGTTCTCCTACGTGATGCAGAATGTAGACCCAGGGTATCTTCCTGCCCTCAATGTCCCTGTGTGCGAAACAAAAGATTAATACACAAGAAAAACAATCACCATAGGCTGGGTGACGAGGAATAAATATACACGGGTTAGGAACAAAACAGAAATGTACACAAAAGATAATGAACACCAAAAGTTACTATGATTCCACTAAAGAACAATTCTAATGAACCAGAGCTCTGCCACCAGCTCTACACCAAAGATACAACACTAAAGATACAGTTTATATAATAAAGATACACAACACTAAACACACCTCCTAAACTAACAGAGCCTTCACCAGCTCTATTACCAGAACACACAAAGAGCTCCCCCACACAGACCAAGAATAGTTACCACAACACACAGACCAAACGAACCAGGGAGCCAACTAACACTGAAACAAAAAGGGTATATGAAGGGAGAGTGGATGTTGATTGCAGAACGAGTCTCAGCTGCCGCTGCACCGGGGTGAGTTGCTGATTGACCAGCTGCTGCTGCAACTGGGAACCTGAGAGTGGGATATGTAGACACAAGAGGGAGACAAGACAACAACAAACAAAACATGCCTATATATACAACATAAGATTACTCCCTCTATATACATACATAAGGACACCGTCCGTAACACGGCTCCAGAGGAATTTTATTTTGTGGGAGGGGGGGGGGAATGGCTCTTTTGATAGTAAAGGATGCTGACCCCTGATCTAGCTGTCTAGTAGTGAAGGTACGAGATATTCGCCATTGAAAGAGCCGAAACCAAAACGCAAGCAAACAGGCACGGACGAACAGGTGGGAACTGCTAGCATAAAAACAATGGCTAGCTTGTATCATGACAGAGATAGCCTATGGCAAAGGGTGATGGCCATGAACGCAACGTGGCAGACACAGATGCAGAAAAGCTTGCTGGAACTGGTGATGAAAGAGTTTGGGAAACAGTTCGAACAATTGGAAAGGTCTGTTAGCAAAGCCATAGGTGACCTGGAGGCTACAATCAGTTCGCACATGGCGGAAATTAGAGAGCTGTATGGGAAGGTGGAGAAGCTGCAGACGAGGATGAAAGGAATAAAGCGTCAGGTGGATGACAACACCGCTGAAGTGTATAAAATGCGATCCAAAATGGCATCGCTCGAAGACCAGGACAGACGAAATAACGTCAGAATTACCGGAATAGCAGCCGGGAGAGAAGGAAAGGACACAGGGGGATTTTTGAGACGCATGTTGCCCAAATGGGTCCCCACGTTGGCTGGGGCAGAGATGCAAATCGAGCGCGCCCACAGGATCTTCTCCTCGAGGGAAGACGGACAGAGCACCATGATCTTCAAGGTACTGCGTTTCCATGACTGGGAGGCCATCTTGAAGGGGGCACGAGAAGCGAGGAAGACCGGACCCATACAGGACGAAGGGAGGACCATTATATTCTACGCAGACTACAGCGCCCACATGAACGAGAGGAGGAAGGCATACGCAGAAGTGGTAAAGGAGCTGTGGGAGAAGAATTGTGTATCATATCTGATATAACCGGCTACATTGAAGGTGAACTATGGCAGCGTTTTACGCTCGTTTTCATCACCGGAGGAGGTCAGGCAATTTCTGGACGACGAGAGGAGAGGCAGACCGGAGGTCACTAAGCGGGCAACTACATAACACCCCAGGACCCTCTGCCCCGCCTGGCCGGGCTGCTCCTCCCGGCCAGGAAGATCAAACTGGCGCGATAACGCGTCAGGTTTGATATTCTTGGACCCGGGCCTATAGGAGATGGTAAATCGAAATTGTGTGAAGAATAACGCCCACCTGGCCTGGCGAGCGTTAAGGCGTTTAGCCCCTTGGATGTAAGCCAAGTTCTTATGATCGGTCCAAACAATGAAAGGATGTGCCGCCCCCTCCAACCAATGTCTCCATTCCTCCAGTGCCAATTTGATAGCCAACAACTCCCGATTACCCACGTCGTAGTTGTGCTCGGCTGGTGACAGACGGCGAGAAAAAAAAGCACACTGGGGCACTTTCCCATCCTTTAAGCACCTCTGAGAGAGCACCCCCCCCACCGCAATGTCAGAGGCATCCACCTCCACAATGAACGGAACCTCCGCATCGTGGCGGATCAATACAGGAGCGGATGTAAACCGACGTTTGAGATCGCAGAAGGCCGACTCTACCCTAGGCGACCATTTAAAGCCAGGTAGAGAGGCCTTAGTGCGAGCTGTTAACGGATTGGCTAAGCCGCTAAAATTGCGAATAAAGCGCATGTAAAAATGTGCAAAGCCCAAAAACCGTTGTAACCCCTTGAGCGACGAAGGCCGTGGCCAGTCCAAGACTGCACTCACCTTGGCCGAATCCATGCATAGATCACCCTTCGTCAACACAAAGCCCAGGAAGGAAACGGTATCAGTGTGAAACACTCACTTCTCGGCCTTAACGAATAGTTGATGCTTGAGGAGACGGTCTAGCACCTCCCGAACATGCAGTTGGTGTTGCACCATATCGCGAGAAGAAATTAGGATATCATCTAAATGGCTGGATATCATCTAAGTAAACAAACACCGACACCCCAATCAAGTCTCGCAGCACGTCGTTAACCAGGGCTTGGAAGACTGCCGGAGCATTAGCCAAACCAAAGGGCATGACCAAATACTCATAGTGACCATTGGGCGTATTAAATGCAGTCTTCCACTCGTCTCCTTCTCTAATCCTGACCAGATTGTATGCATTACGTAAGTCAAGTTTAGAAAAGACCTGTGCCCCCTGTAAGCACTCAAAGGCCGTGTCCATGAGAGGTAAAGGATATCGGTTCTTGATAGAAACGTCATTCAATCCCCTATAATCAATGCACGGACGTTGATCCCCATCTTTTTTATCAACAAAGAAGAAACCAGCGCCGGCCGGGGATGTGGAAGGACGTATGTGCCCCGCAAGCAATGCCTCCTCAATGTAGGTGTTCATGGCCAAGGTCTCGGGGCGTGAGAGAGAGAACATTTGCCCGCGAGGCAGGGAGGTAGCGGGTAGGAGATTAATGGGACAGTCGTATGATCTATGACGCGGTAGTGCTTTAGCATGCGTCTTGCTAAAAACGTCCGCCAGGTCCCAATAGATCTCAGGAACCCCTATCAAATCGGGATTAGAGGGTGGAACAGAATCTGCGACGCTCCCCACCACCCTGGAGAGAGAAGAAGGAGAAACAAGAGAAGAGGGGAAGGGAGACAAGGGAGTGGACAAACTCTCGCCGACGACCGACTTCACGTCGACCTCCGTTGAGAGCTTGCCCGTGCTCCAATTAATATTCCGTACACATGAAGACAACCAGGGATGACCCAACACCATTACAGAATAGGGGGAGACAATAACAAATAATTGAACCCATGAATGAAGCGCCGCCGCTCGTCGTCTGAGAGCGACAGCGCCCCAAGCTGCATGGATTCATCACCCTGTGGCCCACTCGTCTAATGCGGGAAGATATCAACAACGGGAGGAGAAAGGACACGTACCTGGGTGGTATCTTCACGCTCCCTCTCTCTCTCCCGATGTCGGTTGTCCATCCGTATGGCGGTGTTGATGAGCGTTTCCAGCTGCTCAGGGATCTCACGCACGGAGAACTCGTCCCTCATCCGTGTGGAGAGTGCTTTGAGAAACAGGACCACACAAGGAATTTCCGGCCAAGCTGCCTCCCGAGCCACGATCCGAAATTCGATGGCGTATTCTGAGACCGTGCGGAGGCCCTGTCGGCAGGCGAGAAGCCGCCCACCGGCCTCGAAGATCGAGAGTACTCGGGAAGTGTCGAATACCCTTCTCAACTCCCTGGTGAAGTCGTCCACACAGTCGCAGATAGAGGAACCGCTCTCTAATTCGGCCGTAGCCCAGGAGAGTGCTTGACCGGTGAGGAGGGTGATAATATATGCAACTTGTGCTCTGGAAGAGGGAAATGAGCATGGCTGCAGCTGGAACACGAGTGAGCACTGGGTGATGAACTCCCTGCATCCCTCCGGTGCTCCCGCGTAGCGGCCTGGTGCGGGTAGCCATGGCTCCTGGTTCCGATCCTGGTGCCCAAGAGCTCCCCAACTCTCCTCGGTGTTGAACGTGGTGTTGAACGCCGCCTCTCCTGCCGCCGCCTCTCCCACCATCGTTCTTACCCCCGCCACCTCGACTTGTGCCTGCTGGGCTGTGAGGAGCGCCGACTGCGCCGTCTCCTGCGACGCGCTGACGATCCCGCCCAGCCGAACCAACTCGGCGCTGACCAGATGTTGGTGTTCCTCCATGCGCTCCTGTGCACTCTTCTGTGCCCGGAGCATCTCCATGATTGCCTCCATGGAACTCTGATGGTCAGGTCCTCTGTCAGGATGGAGGTAGGTGAGTTCCAATTGTTGTAGGCAATCACAGAGACGGAGAAGGTATACTCTTGAACAGGTTCGACTTTAATAGTAAAGAACACAAAGAGTAATACTAGGATACTATGCCAAGGCAAGGGAAAGAGAGAAAAGATAATGGAGCTTAGTGGTGGTCCAGAACTGGAACCGGCCGCGTTATCTCCGAACGCCTATAGTGAAGACCTGACGAATGACAAGCAGAGGAATGGAATGTTACATAGCCACCAAATACCAACATTCCACACACACCCCTGTGACAGCCAATCAGAAGCCAACCCCTAAGTGACAGCACTAAATGACAGGGAAAAACAAGTGACAGCAATCAAGTGACAGATGACAGAGAAGGTGGGTGGTTCCCGACCGTACTCAAGAACCAGAATCGTAACAGTAATGGTTATGTTCGGAATACGCTGCCTGTGCTGCATACGGCAAAGGTACAAGGGGCTTATAAAGTCAAAGTTTACAATGATGGACATGTTGAACTTAGACACGTACAGACGATAAAGGGGGTGCGGCAGCGGGGAGAGGGGGGGGGGGGGGGTGCAAGGTTGAAAGTCTGTCTCCATCACAAGCGTAATGTAGACCGGTATATCATACTGTATATACGCGCAACCAATGAGTCTATCGAGAGAGAGAGATAGACCGGTCTATAGAGAGAGAGAGCACAACTCATTGACTGCCTTAGCCCCTTTCGTGACTGTGATGCAAGGCTCACAGTCACGAAAGGGGCTATGCCTGCCTTAAATTAGCACACACAAATCATCTCAGGCTTAAAGGAGCACTCACTCCGCTCCTCAAGTCCAGTGAATGTCTGCACCAATTGTGCGTGATAAGTGAGTCACCACAATTTATTTAAATTGTTCCTGTTAATTAATTATTTTTAACACTTTCAGTGCCACCAGGGGGCGCATGACTTAGTGCTTGAATGCCACCATCCACTTCAATGTTAACGTAAATATCGCCTAATCTATGTTTTAAATTATGGCTGTGTCTAATCTGCCCGTCGCTTACCAAAGAATCATTTTCCAGTCAGTGCTGTCAAGGCAGATTGTTTTTTTATCACTTCATTTCTGTTTGAGAGCATTTTGAAAAGCACCCGTTTTAAGGTAAAAAAACAGCCCTTTCTGGGCCATTCTGTGATAATCGTCTTTTACTGGAATATTCCAGAACGTTGATATTTGTCGGCCTATTTATGAATCGTTTTCAAATAAATGCTAGATGATCAATATTATACGTACATGCATGCCCATTCGAGCCGCGCGCTGATAATAACCGTTTTCATTTCCTCATGGATTTTACAGTGAAAGCACATTTCACAAAACAGCTTATATCTTCATTAAAACGAGTCTGATTATCCTAACACTGATAACATAGATTCCTTACCTGACATCAGATGGTATCCAACTGGTATATTCCAATTCCTGATCACCATTCGAAAAAATCGATAAGTGTATAGATCTAACGTGTATACAGTAGAACTCATGATCCGCGGCGCTCAGAGGATCCATAATGAACTCTGGTAACCCCGGCTGCATCAGTGGACTGGAAAATGTGGAGTACAGGATTTTTATCCCCATCCATTTTCATTGAGTCCATTCCAAAATCCCTGATGTCATCTGGGAGACGATAGGGGGCGCTTTTTTCCACATCTGGTCGCCGGCGGCTCTTGGGTAGGCTAGGTAGGCTCGCGTGATGCAATATGATTTCAGATTGCTAAAAAAAATAAAATAAAAAAATTCAGAGAAATCTCGTGAGTGGCTTTCAACGTAACTATTATAAATCCGAGAAAACCCGTGAGTGGCAATCAAAGTGTTAATAGACCGGCCTATCTCTCTCTCTTGATAGACCGGTCTATCCCACATTACGAGCAACCAGCCAACCAATGAGTCTATCTGACAGCCACGGATAATAAACTATAGATTTAGATTCAATGTCAACACCTTTTAAATATAATCAAAACGTTCCCGCATTTCTGTCCGCTTTATCGTTTTATGACAAACATCTGATAGAGTGTATGCGCCAATAATAACGATAATAATGTGTTTAGCCTATATTAAATAGTCTAATTGTTTTTTCAGCCTGTATTCCTTTTAACTTTCAGCCTGTTAATAAATGTGTTGTTAATTCAGTATTTAACTTCTTGATTTTTGAACATATTTATTTAGGCTATGCTAATTAAAAACACAAATGCTATGGACATCTAATTTAATTCTCTGCTTATTTATTAATATATTGCTGACGCAGTTTGTGGCATTGATCCCTTGTTCTATTGAAGCCCATTACCACCATCCTCTCGCTAAACAACTTGTACACTGCATTGTTTTTATGAGTGTCCACAAGTAGCTGTTTAATTTGGTCTTCTGCCCATATTTCTATCAGGGCTTTCTTTCACCTCGTCATTCGCCCACGTCTGTCCACGAGACATGTTTACCGCAGTGTTTGTTTTGTTTCCTTCTATCCAAGATGCACAGTTTATCAGGTCACTTCCTATATTTGGTCCGCGTTTGGTCCGATGAAGCGAACCGAGACCTACGTTTTCAGGCGGACCAGAGTTTGCGTGTTTGGTCCGCACCAGAGTTCGACTGCGCATTCACACCACCCCACCACCCCATCCGAGAAAACGAACTCTGGTCCGAAAGTCCGGACCAAACAGCTCTGGTGTGAAAGCAGCCTTAGATATGGAAATGATACTACTGGAAGTTCAAACGCAGAGGGAAATCATAAGGATATGGAATAATGGTTAATCTCACACTAGTCAGCTACAATGTCAGGGGGTTGAATAAAAGGATTAAGAGGGTGAAATGCATGGATTTATTACGCAGTAAAAATGCAGATGTGGCATTTATTCAGGAAACGCACCTACGGGAAAGGGATGTCTCCTTGCTTTAAAATAGAACGTATAAGGTAGCGGTGTCATCATGCGGAAGTTCTAATTCTAGATGCACAGTGATCATGATAAAAAGGAATTCAGCATTAGTAATAGAAAAGTGTAGTGGGAACGCATCTGGGCGAATAGCATACTTGTGCACATCCATCTATGGGAAGAAATTGGCCTTAATCTCAATTTATGCACCAACAATCTTTGATAAAAACTTTTACCCAGATCTCACAAAATAATTACTAGCTTTAATAGATTATGAGTTGATCATCGGTGGGGATATGAACACGGTGTGTGATATTAGGTTGGACAGATCCAACGCATCGGCAGGCCCCGCCCAAATAGCAGCATTAAGGCTATGAACGACATGTTAGAAGATCTCAATTTACTAGTGTGTGCAAAATCCAGGTTCGAAAGACTACATATGTTTTTCAGCATATCATAGATCTCATTCTAGAATCGACTATTTCCTAATGTCCAGAGGCCTAAAGGACTGTGTAGACCCCATGCAGATACTCCCAGCGGTACTATCTGACCACAACCCGTTGTTGATGAAGGTGAACTTGAGCTTCAAACTTAACAAAACACCTAGTTGGAGATTCAACACAACACTCCTACAGGATCAAACATTTATTACTAAATTTAGAAAGGAATTTCCCGAATTTTTTTAACACAATGTGGGGTCAGTGGAAGATGCTAGATTTATCTGGCTGGCAAGCAAAGGGTTTATTAGGGGATTCACCTCATCATATGCCTCCCATTTTTATTTACTTGTATGCATGTACATAACCTTGTTTTTGTTACAGCCTCCCACCCCCCCCCCCCCCCTTCCCACAAAAGGCCTTTGCTTTTTGGACAGGCTGCTTTTGTATATAATAATTTGTTCTTAATTGCTTGCCTGGATAAATAAAGGTAAAAATAATAATATATATATATACACTGGTGGAATCGTGTAGGTCAATGGAGAAACGACTGGAAAGCAAATATTCTGAGCCAGTCTATAGTAAGCTAAAGGTAGTAAAGTCTGAACTCATCGATCTTTTAGGAAGGCGGGCAGAGTTCATCAAGACAGCATTATTATTTTAACGGGAGTAAACCCAGTAGACTATTAGCTTTGAAACTAAAACAGACCGAATCAAGAGCTGCGATAGACATGATAAAATCCGGTGTTAAAGGCCTGGGCCCTCATTCATCAATGTTGCGTACGCACAGATATGTGCTTAACCCGTGCGTACGACCATTTCTAAGCAAAGTGTGGGATTTATCAATTTGAACGTGAACTTGACTTTGTGCGTATGTCTACGCACAGCCCAGAGCATGCGTACCTGCCGCCCGGTGGTAGAATATATTATTACAACAAGGAAATAAGCTTCTGTGCATTCGTTTCAACACTGGCATGTTCTGTGAACCGTAATTCATTATAGTTCATTGTAAAATAGCAACAGTAGTGTAATTATGGTCAAAACCCTATAATAGCATTTGGAATAATAGGTATTTATCTCCGAATGAATGCAGCATGGTTTATATAGCGTTATCGGAATATATGGGGTGTACTGACTGACTGCGCTCCGCGTAGCTCAACTCGTTATTATTTTGCGCACAGACCGCAGAAACACGGGAACGTTTTGATTATATTTAAAAGGCTTTACGTTAAACAAAACAAGTGGAATTTCGAAGCTGTAAGCAGAATACAAGTCATATGAACACCCACGATATAGTGTTCTTCCCCCGTCCTACTGTATAAGAAAGAATAAAAAACGCATTGCAATGAGAACAGAGGGTGTATGTTATGTGTCTTAAATGAATGAAAAGCATACATGCTCTGGACACAGAGCATATATCGTGTGGGTGATATGACTTGTATTATGCTTACAGAATTCCACGTATTTAGTTTTACAATGTCAAAACATTCCCGTATTTCTGCAATCTATGTGCAAAATAATAAGGAGTTGAGGTAGATACACACTCAGAACGTATTACATGCTGGTATGCTGATAGAGTAAACTATTAGTAATTCATATAGGCTACCTAATAGTATATGATTTTTAGAAGCATCTATTTTGTTGTCGGTATTAGGCTAATACCGACAACAACAGGTGGGGACCCTGATGTAAACAAGACAAACGTCTTTCTCTGGTCTGCATCCCCTTAACAATTGTGTGTATTGAGCTGTACTGTATTGTACCCATTCTGCAATCTGTTAATAAAAGTTTTCATTCATTCGTTCATTCAAAATAGATGCCTCTAAAAATCATATTATAGCCAATCGAACACAACTAATAAAGGCATTCATATTACAGCACGGTTATAATGGCACACCAACAACGCGCCAAACAGTGGTCAACGAGCGGTCTTTATTAGTATTTTGAGCTGTCCAGGCAAAATTGCAGCAATGGTCTTAGGGAGCCGTTGATATCTGACATCACTGTGTACAAGTCAGCCTTTTATTTATCCCATGTATAAACACGTGTTGTGTCTTCTTGGTTCGGCAGCGCCTCAGTGAACAATCTCCCGTGAAGTTTCTCAGAGTGAATTGGAAAGTGCATTGAAAAGCATGTCGAAAGGGAAATCACCGAGACCAGATGGCATTCCACCGGAGTTCCTACTACACTTTTGGGATCTATTGGGTCCAATCATACTTAGTGCCACAGATTCGGCAATTGAAAAAGGGGTGTTCATAGATCACACTAACAATGCGCTGATAACGCTAATCCCCAAGAAAGGGAAGGATCACAAGGAATGCTCCAATTATCGTCCAATATCTCTGATTGACTCAGACAAAAAGTTGTACTCTAAAGTATTAGCAGGCGATTAGGAAAGTACATGGACAAACTGATTCATGGAGACCAAACTGGGTTCATGAAGGGATGCCTAGCGGCATATAACATCAGGAGGCTTCTACACATTATACTGTACATGAGACGCAAACTCTATATGCGAAACCGACGGCCATGGTAGTAACCAACGGATTGCACTCTGACTCCTTCCCCATATTTAGAGGGTCGTGACAGGGATGCGGAATTTCGCCCTGTTTATTTATTTTATCCGTTATTTATTTAACCGTTAGCTCAACACCTTAGAAGGAACCTAATTGTTGCACCTATCCAGATAAAATCGCACAATCTCAGCATTTGCAGATGACGTGCTGATTTATGTAACGGACATCAACGCTTCAATATCATCGTTGATGAAGACACTAGAAGAATATTGGAAATTGTCGCGATATAAGGTTAACTGGACGAAATCTGCTTTAATCCATTCCGTGCAATCACGATGATAGTCGGGTTAACTCGCCATCGCTTGCGTGCCAATCACCAGTATAGTCAGGTTTTAATCGTTATTTATTTTATTAGTGATATCCATTCATTTTCATCCATCCAAGCTGATGTTATCGTTGGGAATGGGTCTGAGCTCGCAAAAAGGCAAATACCACCGCCTATCGTCTCCCGGATGGTATTGCACATCATTGGATTGGATTGGCTGTGACTGTGCATAAAAAAAATAAGTCCGGTCCAGGTTTTACTTCTCGGGCATGCAGCTGGATACTATTGCATTGCATTGGGGGGACTGGAAGCATCGTGGATTATGTGTTTTGGACTATAACATTGGATCAATGGATGCAATCGATATTTGGAATGGCGATCAGGAATTGGATTAATCTTTTTGCATGACATCAGACGTGAGGTAAGGCCTTTATGTTATGAATTTTGGGGTAATCAGATGTTCCTTTCTCCGCCATCGGAGCGTGTGTGTGTGTGTGTGTGTGTGTGTGTGTGTGTGTGTGTGTGTGTGTGTGTGTGTGTGTGTGTGTGTGTGTGTGTGTGTGTGTGTGTGTGTGTGTGAGGTTCGCGCCGACCAAAGTACGGAGAAGCGATTTTTCAGACCCTGCTTCTCTTCGTACATGAGGACACATAATACTATCGATAATCTAGCGTTTATTTGAAAACGATTCATAAATCAGCCGAAAAATTTCAACGTGTTTTGTGTATTCCACTAAAGGGCTATTATCGTGTCTTTCTCTGGAATTACTAGAAATCTCCAAAACTATACTGGTATTCAAAATGGTATAAAATGGAAATGTACTGATGAAAAAACAATCCGTTTCGTACATGTTGACAAGCAAGTCATTGATAAGCGACGGGTGTATTAGACCCATAGCCATAATTTAAGATATAGTTTAAGCGTTCGCAAATATCCCTGTCCTCCCATTGACTAAAGCGCTGGCCTACAAGCCCTAATTTGGTCAAATGGGCGTGGCTCTGAATGAGTTAATGTTACTGAATGGAGCCGCAAAGAATATAACATTGGCACTCCCCCAAGATATCCCGGTTAGAAAGGAGATAATGTATTTAGGTGTGCAAATACAGACTTCCCTCCCCAGTATAGTGAAGTCCAACTACAAGAGTATTTTTAGAGAGGTTGAAAGGGATGTAAAAAGATGTGATAAACTAGCTGCCTCACTTCAGACAAGGATTGCCACTGTGAAAATGAATATATTGCCATGAATAAACTTCATAAGAATGATGATACCGCTCCCACCGCCAACAGGATTTTGGAAAAGGGTAGATAAACTACTGCTGGGATATATTTGGAATAAAAAACACCCAAAGATTAAATTCACTACCCTGCAGAAACCAAAACTTGAAGGGGGGTTAGCGCTCCCAAACTTTATGACGTACCACCAAGCTTTCCAATTCCGCCCACTCAAATCATGGTTTGGCCACTATACACCAGCAGCTTGGAAAGAAATTGAAAAGATATTGGTACATCCGTTAAGGTTGATGATGTGTTGTTCTCCGGTATAACTGACAGTCAATGCAGAACACAATTTGGTCCAATTATAGCCTACACTATTAGTACCTTTAGAATAGGGATATTACAAGGCATGGCTGTGGAATGGGAGGCGAAGGGGAATGAGGCATCTAGGAGACATCTTTCACTCAGAGGGGCTTATTAGCTTTCAGGATCTGTGTGCACATGCAGAGGTACCTGTAGGACCTCTTTCTTTTTATATCTTCAACTGCGATCTGCACTCCGTGCCGATGGAGTACCTTGGGACATAAACTTACGGATTCACCCAATTGTGGAATGGATGGCCATGTTCCCCGACAGGGGACTAGTATCGACAATGTACCAGTACATCCAATCACTAACACAGAAGGATTTACCTCTAGCGGAGAAGTGGAACAAGGATCTGAATGTAGGAGGAGAGGAAATTGACTGGGACACGGTTTGGGAGAACATATTTCACCCCTCAAATAATCTGAATCACCAACTGATTCACTTCAAAATGTGTCAAAGAGCTTACCACACTCCATTGTTGAGATATCATATGAAGTATGCACCTAGCCCGAATTGTGATCTATCATAGTACTCAGAGTGCGCCGGGTACATTCATACACATGATGTGGGATTGTCCATAAGTAGGATAATTTTGGGGGAGGGTGGCCTTGACTCTATCTAATCTCACAGGCAAGATGATCCCCAAGGAACCGATTATTTTGTTGCTAAATGATGACTCTAATATGGAGCTGACAAGTAAAGAGCGGAAATTATGACTGGCTGGATTGACGGCAGCAAATAAATTTATAGTACAACGTTGGGTCCCACCCCATACACTATGGCTGGAATATTTTCTGGCGGTCATAATGTTGGAGCTTTCCACAGCGAGATTGAATAGAGCCAAGGCAGGGACGATTGAGATGTGGAAGGGAGCTGCAAATACGGTGGGAAACCTACTGGATAGATAGTAAGTGGAAACGAGAAGGGGATAATGGAAGAGAAGTGCATCCCGAGACTGGGGAGGGAGGGAGGGGGAGGGGGGGTATATAATATGATAGGGAGATTGTGATTGTGTATGATGTGTATGTATGTGTGGGAGAATTGTTCCCGGAGTAATCAAATGTAGACAGTCAGGTAGGCTTGAACAAACATGGGTTTAATACCAAAGCAGGTTCAGGAGAATCAAGGAGTTACAGCAGGATGACTCAGAGTGGACACTGGCCGGTGTGTCCCAACTGAGCTCCCGATCAACAATTGTGGTCGCATTATATACAGTCAATACAGGAGGGGCAAAAGGTGTGTCCATTGTTAGTGGTCGAACTGGAAAGGTGGGTGATTGGTCTGTTCCATGGGGGGGTTTTGGGTCCATGGAGGGGGGGGGTGATGTGTTTTGGGGTGGTTTGTCTGGAATGGTGAGTTAGTGTGGTTTGCTCTGCTCTGGGGGGGGGGGGGGGGGGGGCTTGGGGTGGTTGGACAGGAGAGGTGAGGGTGTGGGGTCTTTGGATACAATGGAGGGTGGGGGCTTGAGGTGGTGGTAGGGGGGTGGGGTTGAAGGTTAGACAGGTTTAGACAGAACTTGGATATTGGGGGGCAATGCTGTCTGTCAGGGAGGGGTTAATTACAATTTGGGGTCGTGGGGGGGAATCCAGTTCTACCACATATGCTTATGTGATGAAGATGGAAGGAGGATGAATATTTGAAGGTATACCAACATCCAATACAAAATGTATGTTAAAAAAAAAAGAATAGCAGGCCTATAAATCACTTTATTATAGCCAATTCGCACATTTATGGATTGGGCCAAATCTTATCTTTCAAATGCCCAAGTTCAATTTGGATTTAGTATCACTAGGCGTGCATGAAGCACAGATAATGAAATCTACTGTATGTACAGTAGGTTTCTTATTCTTGCAAGAGCTCCACCATTTTGAAACTGATTTCAAATCGGATGGTTGCTAAATGCTCAAAATAGGGGAGACAAACTAACTGTGCTCCAATATATGCCAATAACATTCAGTTTTGTGGTATATAATCCTGAGTAATAAGGTGCTAGAGACTGTCAGAATGGAGGTAGGTGAATTCCAATGGGTGAAGGCAATCACAGAGACGGAGAGTGTTTACTCTTGAACAGGTTCGACTTTAATAGTTAGAACACAGAGTAAATTCTAAGAGAGACAAGTGCTAAATAGCACAGGTAGGAATAAGGTAAATAGGAGCTTATTGGAGGTCCAGAGTAGAACCGTCCGCGTTATCCCCGAACGCAATTAGTGAAGACCTGACAATGAACAAGCAGAAGACAGGTAGGTTACATAGACACCAAATACCAACATTCCACACACACCCCCGTGACAGCCAATCAGGAACCACCCCTAAGTGACAGCACTAATTGACAGGGAATGACAGGTGACAAGCCCAGTGACATATGCCAGGAATGTGGGTGGTCACCGACCACAGTCGGTGTCCAGAACGTAACAGTACCCTCCCCCGACGAACGGCACCAGACGTTCACCTAGGAGCCTCGGGATTCAGCCGCCGGAAATCAACGATCAGGCTGGGATCTAAAATATCCCTTTGAGGCACCCAAGAACGCTCTTCTATCCCGTACCCCTCCCAATCCACCAAGAACTGAAACCCCCTACCCCTCCGCCTACAACCCAGTATCCTCCGCACCGTGTAAATGGGTTGACCGCCAATAAACCGGGGCGGAGGAACCACAGGCAGTGGCGGGGCCAAGGGCGATGAGAGGAATGGCTTCAACAGGGACACATGAAACGTCGGATGAACCCTCATAGAGCTCGGAAGTCGTAGCTTGTAAGCCACTGGATTAACCCGATGAATCACTTTAAATGGTCCTATAAAGCGAGGAGCCAGCTTCTTGGATTCCACCCGGAGAGGGAGATCCCGGGTGGAAAGCCAAACCCGCTGCCCTGGACGGTAAACTGGAGCCGGACGACGCTTACGGTTAGCCTGCCGTTGGGTACTAACCGAAACCTTCTGTAGCGCCTTCCGAACCTGTTTCCACGTCCTGCGACAGCGAGCCACATGTGCCTGGGCCGAGGGCACCTCCGCCTCCTGCTCCTGCTCGGGAAACAGAGGAGGTTGAAAACCATACTGGCACTGAAAGGGAGACATACCGGTAGAAGAGGAGAGAAGGGTATTATGCGCGTACTCAGCCCAAGCCAACCTCCTACTCCATGTTGCCGGACTACCGGCAACGTAACATCTCAAGACCCCCTCCAAATCCTGGTTGACCCGCTCCGTCTGCCCGTTCGACTGCGGATGGAACCCAGACGACAGACTGACAGAGGCGCCGAGGCCGGCGGCAAACGCCTTCCAGAACCTGGAGGCGAACTGAGGACCCCGGTTTGACACGATATCCACTGGCAGCCCGTGGACCCGAAAGACATGCTGTATAACTAAATCAGCAGTCTCCCGGGCCGATGGAAGCTTGGGGAGAGGGACAAAGTGAGCCGCCTTAGAGAACCGATCCACCACCACCAAAATGGTGGTGAACCCGTCCGAAAGGGGAAGACCAGAAATAAAGTCCAGAAATATGTGTGACCAGGGTCGTTTAGGAATAGGAAGTGGTCGGAGGAGACCCGCCGGTGCCTGTCGAGAGGTCTTACTACGTGCGCACACCGGACAGGCCGCCACAAAGGAACGCGTATCCCCCTCCACTGTCGGCCACCAGAACCTCCTACGGATAAATTCCAGGGTCCTGGTTGCCCCTGGGTGGCTGGTGAGGGATGACGCATGTGCCCACTGTAGCAAGCGTGAGCGCGCCACCTTGGGAACATACGACCGTCCCGGAGGACCCCCACCTGGATCGGGCTCCCGCGTTAGCGCCGACCTTACCACCCTCTCTATGCCCCAAGACACGGGTGCCAAAATCAAGGCCGGTGGAATAATGGGATGGGGCTGCTCCTCCCGACCAGGAAGATCAAACTGGCGCGACAAAGCGTCAGGTTTGATATTCTTGGAGCCGGGTCTATGGTATATCGAAATCGTGTGAAGAACAACGTCCACCTGGCCTGGCGAGCGTTAAGGCGTTTAGCCCCTTGGATGTAAGCCAAGTTCTTATGATCAGTCCAAATAATGAAAGGATGTGCCGCCCCCTCTAACCAATGTCTCCACTCCTCCAGTGCCAATTTGATCGCCAATAACTCCCGATTACCCACGTTGTAATTACGCTCGGCTGGTGACAGACGGCGAGAAAAAAAAGCACACGGGTGCACTTTCCCATCCTTTAAGCATTTCTGAGAGAGCACCCCCCCCACCGCGACGTCAGAGGCATCCACCTCCACAATGAACAGAACCTCTGCGTCATGGCGGATCAATACAGGAGCGGATGTAAAACGACGTTTAAGATCACAGAAGGCCGACTCAGCCCTAGGCGACCATTCAAAGCCAGGGAGAGAGGCCTTAGTGAGAGCTGTTAAAGGATTGGCTAAGGCGCTAAAGTTGCGAATAAAGCGCCTGTAAAAATTTGCAAAGCCCAAAAACCGTTGTAACCCCTTGAGCGACGAAGGTCGTGGCCAGTCCAAAACTGCACTCACCTTGGCTGGATCCATGCGCAGATCGCCCTTCGTCAACACAAAGCCCAGGAAGGACACGGTGTCTGTGTGAAACACACACTTCTCAGCCTTAACGAATAGTTGATGCTTGAGGAGACGGTCTAGCACCTCCCGAACGTGCATTTGGTGTTGCACCATATCGCGAGAAAAAATCAGGATATCATCTAAGTAGACAAACACCGACACCCCAATCAAGTCTCGCAGCACGTCGTTAACCAGGGCTTGGAAGACTGCCGGAGCATTAGCCAAACCAAAGGGCATGACCAAATACTCATAGTGCCCATTGGGTGTGTTAAATGCAGTCTTCCACTTGTCTCCCTCTCTAATCCTGACCAGATTGTATGCATTACGTAAGTCAAGTTTAGAAAAGACCTGTGCCCCCTGTAAGCACTCAAAGGCCGTGTCCATGAGAGGTAAAGGATATCGGTTCTTGATGGAAACGTCATTCAATCCCCTATAATCAATGCATGGGCGCTGATCCCCATCTTTTTTATCAACAAAGAAGAAGCCAGCGCCGGCAGGGGAAGTGGACGGGCGTATGTGCCCCGCAAGCAATGCCTCCTCTATGTAGGTGTTCATGGCCAAGGTTTCGGGGCGTGAGAGAGAGAACATTCGCCCGCGAGGCGGGGAGGTACCGGGTAGAAGATTAATGGGACAGTCGTATGATCTATGAGGCGGAAGTGCTTTAGCACGCGTCTTGCTAAAAACGTCCGCCAGGTCCCAATAGATCTCAGGCACCCCTATCAAATCGGGATTAGAGGGTAGATCAGAATCTGCCACGCTCCCCACTATCCTGGAGAAAGAGGGAGGAGACAAAAGAGAAGAGGGGGGGGGAGACAAGGGTTTGGGCAAACTCCCGCTGACGATCGACTTGACGTCGGCCGCCGTTGAGAGTTTGCCCGTGCTCCAATTAATGATATGAACACATGACGACAACCAGGGATGACCCAACACCATGACAGAATAGGGGGAAAAGATGACAAAAAATGTAACCCATTCCCACTCCCCACCCGCCACCCGGATGTGTAAAGGAACCGTGCGCTGGGTGACGCTCCCACTGCCCAGAGGCCGACCGTCCAGGGCATAAACTGGTAAGGGAACCCCTAAATCCTCCACTGGGGTTCCCCACTCCTTCACCAATCCCACGTGAATAAAATTGCCCGCCGCCCCTGAGTCAATGAGAGCCTTAGTTCCCCTAATGTCACCCCCACAGTTGATCGCCACCTCAAAAAATTTACGAGAATCAGTGGTTTTGGCAGGAATGAGCTCACCTGCTGGCGCTTTCTCGAAGCCTGACGGCGCACCTTCTATTCCCGACTGGCGCCGAGCCGATACAGCCTGGACCCGACAGCTGCCGAAGCGGTGACCGGTGCGACCGCACCGGAAGCAGCGTTGCTCTTTGATGAAGCGCTGCCTCTCGTCGTACGAGAGCGACAGCGCTCCAAGCTGCATGGATTCATCACCCAGTGGCCCACTCGTGTAATGCATGGAAGTATCAACACCAGGAGAAGAAGGAAAACATACCTGGGTGTTGTTGACACGCTCCTTCTCCCTCTCCTGGTGCCGATTGTCCATCTTGATGGTGGTGTTGATCAGCACTTCCAGCTGCTCGGGGATCTCACGCGCGGGGAGCGCATCTCGCATCCGCGCTGAGAGTCCCTTGACGAACAGAACCACACAGACGTTCTCCGCCCAAGCTGTCTCCCGAGCCAAGATCCGAAAATTGATAGCGTAAGCTGCGACCGTGCGGAGGCCCTGCCGGCAGTCGAGAAGACGACCACCAGCCTCGAAGATCGAGAGTACCCGGGAAGTATCGAATACTCTTCTCAACTCCCGGGTAAAGGCGTCCAGACTGTCGCAGATTATCGCCCCCGCCTCTAATTCCGCCGTAGCCCAGGAGAGAGCTTGACCGGTGAGCAGTGTGATAATATACGCTACCTGTGCTGTCTCCGATGGAAATGATCGTGGTTGCAGCCGGAAAACGAGTAGACACTGGGTGATGAATTCCCGACAACCATCCGGTGATCCGTCATAGCGAGCGGGCGCCTGCAGTCGTGGCTCGTAGGACCGTTCCTGGACCCCGAACACCCCCCGACTCTCCTCTGCGTGGATCGTTGCTTCTCCCGTCGCCGACTGAACACCAGCCACTCCTTCTTGGGCTTGTCGGGCTGTGGCCAACGCCGACTGCGACACCGCTTGGGATGAGCCGACGATCCCGTTGAGTCGGACTAACTCGGCGCCGACCAGCTGTTGATGTTCCTCCATCCGTGTCTGGGCTGCTCCCTGCGCCTGGAGCATCTCCATGATGGCCTCCATGGAATTCTGATGGTCAGGTCTTCTGTCAGAATGGAGGTAGGTGAATTCCAATGGGTGAAGGCAATCACAGAGACGGAGAGTGTTTACTCTTGAACAGGTTCGACTTTAATAGTAAGAACACAGAGTAAATTCTAAGAGAGACAAGTGCTAAATAGCACAGGTAGGAATAAGGTAAATAGGAGCTTATTGGAGGTCCAGAGTAGAACCGTCCGCGTTATCCCCGAACGCAATTAGTGAAGACCTGACAATGAACAAGCAGAAGACAGGTAGGTTACATAGACACCAAATACCAACATTCCACACACACCCCCGTGACAGCCAATCAGGAACCACCCCTAAGTGACAGCACTAATTGACAGGGAATGATAGGTGACAAACCCAGTGACATATGCCAGGAATGTGGGTGGTCACCGACCACAGTCGGTGTCCAGAACGTAACAAGAGACATGATCGAATAGGCTTGTATGCGCCTGAATCTCCTTAACATGGCGCGATCCATTCCTAATCGATCAGAACTAAATCGTCAGAGAAAAAGCCCATTTTTAAGCACCTATTCCCCATGCACAATGCGCAGATTGCCCACGGATTGTGACGCCATGCACACCCGCCCTGGAATGTACCATTAGAGGGGGTCTTGTGGTGAGAATGTGAGGGATTACAGAAAAGCGAATATCCGGATTGTCTTTTTTGTTGACCGAACAATTCACAACACAGCAACTTTTAGGCATGGCTGCTTGTTGTTCTGTTGTTAGTAGTTGATGCTCCGATTGCTACTCACATTCTCACCACAAGACCTTACATCACGGCTCTCATCCACATTCATTCATATGCTCCCCCCGCTATCTCCTCCCCGATTTCAGAATCCCGGAAGTGTTGCAGTGGTCTATGTCCAAAATGACTAAAAAAAACTACATTCACCCACGGCCGTTAATTCAAAATGGCGGATTTTCGCGATTCAACACCACATTTCAAACACTAAAACCTCACTAATAACACTTTAACCTATTGGTAAACAAACGTATTGATGAAAATATACATTATAACTGCTGTTGTGACATGGTTATGATGTTTATTCTTGAATAAGTTTGAAAAAAAAAACAATAATTATGTCACAGTCTTATTGATACTGATTTATGACGTGATGTCATTTTGGGACCGGTACCGGTCCCGTCGGGCTTAACCGTTACAGTGCCATCCACGTAATATTACATGTTTGCTCGCCATCGGTTGAGTGCCAATCATGTAATATTACATTTTTGGATCGTTTTTATTTTATTCAATATTTTTGATTAATTATTCCCAATGATTCACATGTGTTTTTAGGGAAAGAAGGCTGTTTGTAAAGGCTGGTTTTTCACATTCATGCGTGCCTTCTCTGTGTTTTTGTGCCCCCTTCCCACTCTTCCTAGTCTAGTAAGTCGCATTCAATTGGCCTAGAACGTCAGGTCATTCTAGTGACAGGCCAGGAGCTATTCCTTGCAGAGTGGACTTTCTATGTTATATGTGCATTCCCATATCACAGCTCTTTGCAATGTTTAGCCTATATTAACTAGGGATGCTCGATATTGGCTTTTTTACCGATACCGATATACCGATATTGTCCAACCCTTAATTTCCGATACCGATATCAACCGATATCGATATATGCAGGGTCCCCCCCCCCCCCCACCCTCCCCCAATTTATTTTTATAATTTCAGGTAATTAACATTACATATCTCTTGTTGTGGAATTAACACAACATTATGCATACTTTTGACAATAAATTAAATCAGAATTTGTTCTTACTTGCTTGCCTGGGTAAATAAAGGTTATAGAAATGTAAAAAAAATTAATAAAATTTTGAAAACCGATACCGATATTTTACGATATCACATTTGAATGCCGATATCGGCCGATAATATCGGTAGGCCGATAATATCGGACATCCCTAATATTAACCTAAGTTGATAGGATAATGACCTTCCACACATTGGTTGTGTATGGCATTGACAACCATGGACCATGTTCCACTCTAATGCTCCATAATAGAAACAGAATGGAGACCTCCCTGTGATATTGTGGAAACAATGTTGGAAAATACCACAGCTGCTCTTCATACAAGCATGGGCAGCTGTTAATTAATAATAATAGCTTGTGTTCATATAACACCTTTCATGAAAACCAAGGACGTTTTACAAAGCAGCGGTTGCAGTATGCGGTGTATAGACGTATTGTTCTTCCAGCTCTAGAAAGGCGTTTTTGTTGTGATTAAGCTATAGTTTGCAATGAATGGAGAAAACAAGACAATATACATTTTAGTCTGAACTTAGCCAAATAGAGGTTTGTGTTCTTGTTTTAGCAGCAGATGTGTGTATCTGTCCTCGGGCTGATTCTCTTTCTAGCGAACAGGCCTTCTCCACTGGATTGACCCAATTCATCAGACACACACACACACACACACACACACACACACACACACACACACACACACACACACACACACACACACACGCACACACGCACCCACGCACACACACACACACACACACACACACACACACACACACACACACACACACACACACACACCTACACACACACACACACACACACACACACACACACACACACACACACACACACACACACACACACACACAAGCACACACAAACACAAG
This sequence comes from Notolepis coatsorum, assembly GCF_963971535.1. Taxonomy (NCBI): domain Eukaryota; kingdom Metazoa; phylum Chordata; class Actinopteri; order Aulopiformes; family Paralepididae; genus Notolepis; species Notolepis coatsorum. The sequence goes on along the minus strand of NC_140171.1, from coordinate 59,788,982 downwards.
CACACACACACCCTTGATGGATCTAATTAAAATATTGTGTACAAATCTTTGTACTAGCTGTAATCATGTTCATGGCATGAGCCTCTATACAATATTTCACTTTACACTATTCATTACCCTCCTTTCCCCTGTCTCCTGCTCATTGGTATTATATTCATGTTTGCAGTTATGTTTGCCTACATTTAATTTCCCCATGCTTAACGCAACCACGCTTTGTGATGATTAATTAATGATTATTCACTAGACCTGTATTAGAGAGCAGGCTTGTGAAGATGACGATGTTGTAAAAAGCTGTAGGAGAAAAAGCTGCTGTGTTGTATCATGTGCAAAGAAAAAAAAAAATTTGATTCAACAGAGTACTCGCTCCCTGATGCACGCCTCCCGTTAAACAGTAGGCCGACCGATCTCATGACCTGAATGTCTCCAAATGCACTCTCACACCCCCTTCTCCAGCTATTTTCTGTGTTACAGTATGTCATGCTTCAAAATGAGTCTAACATAAAAGGATTTTGGTTTGATCGAACTATTTAAACTAGAGAGACAAAACCTTGCTTATATATTTGACTATACTTATATTTGGTCCATTTTACACCAGCACAAGTCTTTGGGTCCAGAGTTATGAATGTTCTCTGAAGTCAACGTGTAAACCCCAATACCAAATGAGGAGACTCATAATATTGTGTAGTCCGAGTAGACCTTGCATCAATCTTGCTTGTGTCCCAATCAACTCTCTCTCTCTGTCAGAAATCCTATCTGACTGCGTCATGCTTTTTTGTATACCACTGGCTAGAACGTTGACCTTGTTCAGTGCTGCCTATTTAAAAGATAAATAGATACATACATACAGAAACAATATAAATTGGACAATACATATGCAAAGGGGAATGACACCCATTTTAAGTATTCACATACATTCTTCCTGTGCCCCAGGACAGTTCAGTCAGTATGTTCTCCCTTTGCCCCAGGAGAGTTCAGTCAGTATGTTTGTCCTGTGCCCCAGGACAGTTCAGTTAGTATTTGTGAACATGCACCAATCTCTCCTAAAGCTAGAGATCGGAGAGAGAATCCTCCCATCAGTGATATAACTGGGATGTAAAATGTGGGGCTGCTCCATAGACAATGAATAGGGCTCTGACTTCAAGGCCATACTATGCACACAACTTACAGTACACCAAAATGAGGCTTTAATTATGGCTCAGACCTTCTAGCAATGTTAGAATATAAACCTAATTTGAACTGTCCTGGGGCACAGGAGGAACATATGTGAATTATTAAAATAGGTGGCATTCCCCTTTAGATTATGGACAGATGTACAGACAGACATACAGACAGACAGACAGACAGACAGACAGACAGACAGACAGACAGACAGACAGACAGACAGACAGACAGACAGACAGACAGACAGACAGACAGACAGACAGACAGACAGACAGACAGACAGACAGACAGACAGACAGACAGACAGACAGACAGACAGACAGACAGACAGACAGACAGACAGACAGACAGACAGACAGACAGACAGACAGACAGAGACACACACACACAGATAATTAAAATACCCATTTGCACTGTGTGTGTGGGTGTAATTAACAGATGCATCTAATATGGAAAAGCAGCCATCCATCCTTTTTAAATTGAACCTCATTTTCTGACAGGCAATAATTTGCTCAATATGCAATATTACAATATCATACCATATGCTCGATACATAGGCTGCACTATCATACCATACTAAATACATACTGTAGGCTGCAATACCATACCATATACTCAGAATGCAATAACATACCATATACTCAGAATGCAATACCATACCATATACTCAAAATGCAATATCACACCCTATACTCAGAATGCAATATCAGACCATACTCAGACTGCAATATCATACTATACTCAGAAAGCAATAACATTGGATAAAATCAGAATGCAATGTCATACCATATACTCAGACAGCAATATCATACCATATACTCAGAAAGCAATATCATAGCATATAATCAGAATGCAATATCATACCATATACTCAGACTGCATTATCATACTATACTCAGAAAGCAATAACATTCCATACAATCATAATGCAATGTCATACCATATACTCAGACAGCAATATCATACCATATACTCAGAAAGCAATATCATAGGATATAATCAGAATGCAATAGCATACCATATACTCAGAATGCAATATTATACCATATGGCTGCTTTCAAAATTTTCAGTTGCTATCGCTATTAGCTCTATCTTTAATCGTTCAAAATGTTCAGTTGCTATTGCATGCACTCATCTGTGTTTCACTACACACTTGAGTGCATGCTTACCAACTGTTAGTCTGCAACACTACTATCACCGACATCTAAGAAGGGAGATCCCCCCTTGAATGGCCCTTCTAAGGTTTCTCTTCTCCACACTGCCTGTGGAGCATTTTTCCCTATTGTTAGGTTTTAGTGAGTTTTTCCTTACCTTCGCGTGGGGTATGTCTGGGAGTGCTTGCATTCTTTCATTTATTTGCATTTATCTTAAACTTTTTGGACCTTATGGTGTTCTTGTTCTGTTCTTGACTTATTGTTATGTTTTCTTCTTGACTTGTTTAAAGAAGACCTGTACGGCCCATGGGGACATTAACGTGTGTTGTCGGGCCTTATAAATAAATTTGATAAAAAAAAAAAAAAAAAAAAAAAAAAAATTGATTTGATACTCAGAAAGCAATATCATACCATTTCATCAGAATGTGATATCATACCTTATACTCAGAATGCAATATTATACCATATACTCAGAATGCAATATCATACCATATCATCAGAATGCAATATCATCCCAGATAGCAAAAAATCGTTGAATCAACATTGTGTTTTTGTCAGGCTGAAGATTGGAATCAACATTGATATCAGACATAGAAAATGGCATTGAAAGTGCTCGCTATGATCAACGTGGAAAGAACATTGGATTTTCAACCAAAATTTAGAAATTTCAATTTGAAAGCCGACAATGAATCAACGTTGATTCAACTATGATATGATCAACATTGAAATAATGTAGCATTGCATCAACATTGATTCAACTATATATATATATATATTGCATTATACATTGAAATAATGATATTATTGAATGACCATTTCAGCACTTTTTCAACCTTCCTCTGTATGCTTTTAATATGCCTCATTAATAAAGAAAAATAATCACTTTACATCTAAATTATATTATTAGTTGTAGTTCCACCGGGAGCATGCTAAAAGGTGTCTACTAGTGACATTACTGCCATATGCCTGAATGGCAGTGATGTCACTGATAGACAGGCTTGGAGCAACCCCTGCAGAACTTTAAAACACCAAATAGAGTAAAGTGATTATTTTTGGCTTAAATGAGACATATTAAAAACATACAGAGGAAGGTTGAAACATGCTGAAATGGTCCATATGCTTTACTGCAGTGGTTCTCAACCTTTTTATACAAAGACCTCACAGGAAAAATATTTGGGGACTCCAAACTTGATTATAATTATGCCATTCTAGGTGAATATTCGAAAATATGTTGCAAGCTTGTAGATCGGCTATTTCAAATTTTTTTTTCTTCAAGAAACCAAGGTTGAGAACAGCTGCTTTACGACATGCTCTATGAACAAAGAAACAGACAATTTATTGCTTTAACCATTTATTAAAGCCAATTAATTCGCACATACATATTCTTTGAAATGCCTCTCTTTCTATTAGACTTCGATGCCAACTATGCACGTGGCTCCAGATCAGCTGACATTCAGCTGACTCTCCCATACAAAAATTACAGAATAATAAGTTATTGAAAATATTCATACAGAACTCTGAACCTTCGCACATACATATTCTCTTTGAAATGCCTGAGTTCAATTTCGATTTAGTATCACCAGGCGTGCATGAGAACAGATAATGAAATCTACTGTAATGTACAGTAGCTTTTTTATTTTATCAGGGTGGCACCATTGAAACTATTTAATGATGCGTGTCCCTTCTCTTTCTATTAGACTTCGATGCCAACTACGCACGTGGCTCCAGATCAGCTGACATACAGCTGACTCTCCCATACAAAAATGACCGAATAATAACAGTTATTGAAAATATTCATACAGAACTCTGAACCTTGAACCCCTATAGAATCTTCCAGGAAGTGTTGTTTTCCAAAATTCCAACGCAGAATCAAATCTAAAAGTTAAATCTATCTAAAAACACTTTTACCTATTGCTAAACTAAGTATAATACTTCAGAGTATTATAGAGACACATTAGAGATGTACATCTATATAATATATTCACATCCACACTATAAATAGCATCCATTAATCCATCATTAATCATCACTCCATTCAGACTACCGACTACTGACAACCTTCTGAACTTGAATAAGCATGCAAAACCAACAATTAGCATTTCAGGTGGCAGACTGCCTCTCCCGGGCGCACGTCAGCCCTGTGCACCCGGGCATCGACTATGCTGCCATGGCTGCTGACCAGCTCACCGACTCAGACCTTCAGGCGTTCAGGACGGCTGTGACAGGACTTCGACTTGAGGATGTGGTGTTTCACGACAGCGGCGCCACGCTCCTCTGTGACGTCTCCACTGGCCAGCCCCGCCCCATGGTTCCAACTGACTGGCGCCGCCGGGTATTTGACACCATTCATGCCCTTTCACACCCTGGGGTAAAGGCGTCGGTCAAGTTGGTAGGGGCCAAGTTCGTCTGGCCGGGCCTTAGGAAGGACGTCAAAGTATGGGCGGCCTCCTGTGTGGCGTGCCAGCGTGCCAAGGTACATCGTCACACTAAGGTCTGGAGGGGGGCTGAGTCTAAACTAGGGGGTGGTCCTGAGGGGGGCTGAGTCTAAACTAGGGGGTGGTCCTGAGGGGGGCTGAGTCTAAACTAGGGGGTGGTCCTGAGGGGGGCTGAGTCTCAACTAGGGGTGGTCTGGAGGGGGGCTGAGTCTCAACTAGGGGTGGTCTGGAGGGGGGCTGAGTCTAAACTAGGGGTGGTCTGGAGGGGGGCTGAGTCTAAACTAGGGGGTGGTCCTGAGGGGGGCTGAGTCTAAACTAGGGGGTGGTCCTGAGGGGGGCTGAGTCTAAACTAGGGGGGGGTCCTGAGGGGGGCTGAGTCTAAACTAGGGGGTGGTCCTGAGGGGGGCTGAGTCTCAACTAGGGGGTGGTCCTGAGGGGGGCTGAGTCTAAACTAGGGGGTGGTCCTGAGGGGGGCTGAGTCTCAACTAGGGGTGGTCTGGAGGGGGGCTGAGTCTAAACTAGGGGGTGGTCCTGAGGGGGGCTGAGTCTAAACTAGGGGGTGGTCCTGAGGGGGGCTGAGTCTCAACTAGGGGGTGGTCCTGAGGGGGGCTGAGTCTCAACTAGGGGTGGTCTGGAGGGGGGCTGAGTCTAAACTAGGGGTGGTCTGGAGGGGGGCTGAGTCTAAACTAGGGGGTGGTCCTGAGGGGGGCTGAGTCTAAACTAGGGGGTGGTCCTGAGGGGGGCTGAGTCTAAACTAGGGGGTGGTCCTGAGGGGGGCTGAGTCTAAACTAGGGGGTGGTCCTGAGGGGGGCTGAGTCTCAACTAGGGGTGGTCTGGAGGGGGGCTGAGTCTAAACTAGGGGGTGGTCCTGAGGGGGGCTGAGTCTAAACTAGGGGGTGGTCCTGAGGGGGGCTGAGTCTAAACTAGGGGGTGGTCCTGAGGGGGGCTGAGTCTAAACTAGGGGGTGGTCCTGAGGGGGGATGAGTCTAAACTAGGGGGTGGTCCTGAGGGGGGCTGAGTCTAAACTAGGGGTGGTCCTGAGGGGGGCTGAGTTTAAACTAGGGGGTGGTCCTGAGGGGGGCTGAGTCTCAACTAGGGGGTGGTCCTGAGGGGGGCTGAGTCTAAACTAGGGGGTTGTCTGGAGGGGGGCTGAGTCTAAACTAGGGGTGGTCTGGAGGGGGGCTGAGTCTAAACTAGGGGGTGGTCCTGAGGGGGGCTGAGTCTAAACTAGGGGGTGGTCTGGAGGGGGGCTGAGTCTAAACTAGGGGGTGGTCCTGAGGGGGGCTGAGTCTAAACTAGGGGGTGGTCCTGAGGGGGGCTGAGTCTCAACTAGGGGTGGTCTGGAGGGGGGCTGAGTCTAAACTAGGGGGTGGTCCTGAGGGGGGCTGAGTCTAAACTAGGGGTGGTCTGGAGGGGGGCTGAGTCTAAACTAGGGGGTGGTCCTGAGGGGGGCTGAGTCTAAACTAGGGGGTGGTCCTGAGGGGGGCTGAGTCTCAACTAGGGGGTGGTCCTGAGGGGGGCTGAGTCTAAACTAGGGGGTGGTCCTGAGGGGGGCTGAGTCTAAACTAGGGGGTGGTCTGGAGGGGGGCTGAGTCTAAACTAGGTGGTGGTCCTGAGGGGGGCTGAGTCTAAACTAGGGGGTGGTCCTGAGGGGGGCTGAGTCTCAACTAGGGGTGGTCTGGAGGGGGGCTGAGTCTAAACTAGGGGGTGTTCCTGAGGGGGGCTGAGTCTAAACTAGGGGGTGGTCCTGAGGGGGGCTGATTCTCAACTAGGGGGTGGTCCTGAGGGGGGCTGAGTCTAAACTAGGGGGTGGTCCTGAGGGGGGCTGAGTCTCAACTAGGGGTGGTCTGGAGGGGGGCTGAGTCTAAACTAGGGGGTGGTCCTGAGGGGGGCTGAGTCTAAACTAGGGGGTGGTCCTGAGGGGGGCTGAGTCTAAACTAGGGGGTGGTCCTGAGGGGGGCTGAGTCTCAACTAGGGGGTGGTCCTGGAGGCTAAATTAGGGGGTGGTCCTGGAGGCTAAACTAGGGGCTAAACATATGCATGCACGCATGCACGCGACAGCTGCAACCAGAGATGCTGGAGATAAATGTTGCCCCTGGATCAGCTTCCAATGATCCAACTCCCATGAAACCCACTGTCCTCCAAACCATTTGTCCTTTTAAGTCTTTGTCTTTCTTCGTATCCCGCCATTCCTCTCAGGTGCATAACGCAGCCACTTCTGCAGTGCATCTCTGTATATCAAGTCAGTCAACTTGCGGTCAAATTGACGAGCAGCCGCTGGGAAAAAAGAAAAAAAGAATACTTAAAGATAAACAAGAAAGCTGCAGTGGGCACGTTCCATTCCAAAGTGAACAGTGTCCTTTTTAGTGTACTAGATTTTCAGGTGGCCTTAGGTGCATTTTCAACCCCATAGTCATATAATTGATCCACATTAATGCTCGTAAAAAATCTTATTGTGAGCATTACAGAGGACCACTTATATGACGTTAAGGTTGGAAATGGGTGAGGTGTTTCTTTAAGAGTGGTTGCATGTTCCATCAGGCTCATTCCATGGTGATAAAAATGCATCCATTCGTATTTACTTGAGATAAAAGTGAAAATACTTAATTAAATGAAATATCCATCATCAAAATAGCTAAATCCACTGTAGTAAACCTAGTATTTTGAGGTGCAGATTGACTCACCAAACATGCAGTCCTGCATCAGTGTGTCCTTGAAGGCCCTCTTCGGTCCCTTTCCCGCCCAGTTGAAGATGCATGCTAGACAGTTTGTCATGGTAGCGGATAGCATTCGCCGGATCATATTTTCTGAGTTGGTCCCTCCGATTAATGCCAGGCGGGTTGTCTTAACAGATTGGAGAGGAAAAAAAGTGAGTGTGCTAAAGTGTACATTGTACTATGTCAAATGGACAGAATATGATGTTTTAAGTACACATTTTAAGACTTTTTTTTATTAACTCTAAAGAAAGACCATTACTGTGTCAAAACTCAACAAACAATACCATCAAACAAATTAGCTAAATGAATTGTCAAATATTGACTAAGAAATAAATATCATCCCGCATATCATTGCAAGGCTATTTTCACAATATTTCTATGCCAAGCACACATCCAAGCAAAAAACTAAATAAATGCCTCCACTCCTACAATTCAGACATTATAAACACTTAGATTTCAAACAATACATTTTTAACAAAATACAAAAATGTTCACCATCTTTCGACGGACTGTTTCGTCCTTCAGTGCAGCTTCAGCCTCATCAAACTGCTCCTCATTGGTGAGTGGCAGCACGATGGGGAAGTTCTCTTCTCTCTGTGATTCAGGTCCAGCTCCGTGATCGTTAAAGGTGGATTTAGCCATTTCAGTCTTCAGAAACTGAACGTCATGTGAAATTTGCTTCACCTCCACGAGTAGCTCTGCAAGCATCCTGGTGTTTTTGTTGGCAGCAAGGTCTTGAAGAAAAACAATTGGTTTTACATTAAATTTCAAGGATAGATTCACCATTTCAATCATTTAGAATGACACTAAGCAATAAGGGCCTTCAGCACATTCAAATCACGTCTAATTAAAGGGATCATGAATGAATGAATGAATGAAAACTTTATTTAACAGATTGCAGAATGGGTACAATACAGTACGGCTCAATACATACAATTGTTAAGGGGATGCAGACCTGAGAAAGACGTTTGTCTTGTTTCCATCAGGGTCCCCCATTTTCAATTCATATAGACATTTATGACATACACAACATACATGACATTTATGGCATAGGGACATATAGGTATTTAGTACTGATACATTTGTGACATAACGGTATTCAAATATACAGTACTGTTACCCCTAGATCCTGACAGAGTATATACATATGATGGGGAGGGGACTGTACATTAGGAGGGGGTGGGTGGGTGGGAGGGAAATATACATACGGCGGGGAGGGAATATATACATGCGGTGGTGAGGAGACTGTCTATTAGGAGGTGGTGGGGTTTTGGGCATTTACGGTGGCCAGTTTCGAATTGCAGCCTCCCGTAGGTGCTCTTTAAGAGCGGTTTTGAATGTGGGCAGGGATTCACATTCCTTTACAGCTTTGGGTAGGGCGTTCCACATTGTTGTGGCATAATTGCGAAACGTGTTTAGTCCCTTGTTTGAGCCGAATCTGGGTTTAACATGATTTGTTGAGCTTCCTCTGGTGTAGTGGTTGTGGTATTCACTGACCTTTGGGAAGTATTTTGACATGTACATGGGCACCCCGGTCGTATAGTGTATCTTGTAGACCAGGCCCATTGCAAGTTGCTGTACTCTGTTGTCTACTCTAAGCCATCCTAGGTTGGCAAAGTGGGCAGGGGTGAGGTGGGTTCTGGGGTTCAGGTCAAGTAGTAGTCTGACCAGTTTGTTTTGTGATGTTTGTAATTTTGTTTTAAGCGCCTTTGAGGTGCTTTGGTACCATGAGGTGCACGCATAGTCATAGTACCCTTGAATGAGTGCTCCTGCCAGAGTCTTCAGGGTATTCTTGTTTACCAGAGAGGAGATCCGGTACAAGAATCTAGTTCGTTGGTTGACTTTTTTTATTACATTGGATGCCATTTTGTCACAGGAAAGATTTGCCTCTAGGATGGAACCCAGGTAGGTAATTTCGTCTTTCCTTGTGACAATATTGTCACCCACTGTAACTGAGAATCCGTCGGTCTTGCTGAGTTTGTTATTTGAACCGAAGAGAATGGACTCTGTTTTGCCCATGTGTAATGATAGTTTGTTATCAGCGAGCCATATGCAGATTTTGCCTAGTTCCGTGCTGAGGGTTTTTTCAACCTGCAATTTGTTCTTGTCAGAGACCAGCAGGGCTGAGTCGTCCGCAAACAGGAACAAGTTGCAGTCACAGGCTGACGACATGTAATTTGCATAAATTAGGAAGAGTAGCGGTCCTAGTATGCTTCCTTGTGGAACACCACAGCTCACTGTGAGGGGGGGGGATAGAGTACCGTTTACCTCTACCATCTGTTCTCTCCCCTCCAGGTAGGATTGCATCCAGCTCACTGATAAGCTATCAAAACCAATTGCTTTTAGCTTGTCCATTAGAATGGAGTGATTGACAGTGTCGAAGGCCTTTTGTAGGTCCAGCATGACCATGCCGCAGTATTTGCCCGCGTCCACCTCTTGTTTGATGTGGTCGTTCAAATAGAGGAGGCATGTGTCAGTGGAGTGGGACGTTCTGAAGCCAGATTGGAATTCGTAGATTAGATTTTTTTCCGCCAAATACTTTTCGACCTGTTCATAGACTATTTTCTCCATGACTTTCGAGATGGAGGTAAGAATAGAAACAGGGCGGTAGTTGCCTGGGTCTATCATCACATAACAACAACGTTACTATTTACATTTAAATGTGACGCTTAAGTCTTTGCACCCCTAACTTATAGTAACCATTAAGTGCTTAAATATTAAGCCTATAAACACCATGACAAATTACATGAAAAAAAAAAGTGACAAAGACTGTAAAGTCACAAGGGACATATGTTTCTCAATGCATCAGAAAATTATACTTGCCTTGTAACATTTGACTGGGCTCTCCATGGAATCTTCCCCGCGGCGTTTCAGGAGCTGAAGCTGAAGAAATCAACATGGCATCAGCATTGCACATTAGGTCATTGTGTATGGGGGAGGCGGGGGGTAAAGTGGAATATAGGCATCTATACCCAGGCGATGTGAGTTGAAGTCAGCTGATCTGGAGCCACGGCTATAGTTGGCATTGAAGTCTAATAGAAAGAGAATAAAGGACACACATCATTGTTTACATTGAACACGAATTATGGAATTTTACCCAAAAAAACAACATTTAAGATGAGAAATGCATACCATTCCTTGCTCGCTCTGATGGCACAGTGTGGTAGGGGCTGGAGTTATACATTGGCTTTCCTAGAGAAAGAGCGACAGAATTAACAAAATAAGGTAAGCACCATCAAAGTATCAATGAGCACCATATACAGTAGCAAGCAAAAGACATACCATTCCTTACTTGTCCAGTGTGGTTCCCTCCTGAAATGGATTAAAATAACCGTAATTAGTCACTGTAAAATACAAGTTCCCATATAATATCATGCCAACATTAACAGCTCATTGCAAAATAGTGAGACACTGAATAAGCTACTCATATATGCACTCAACTTTACATTTCCACCCATTTAACTAACATTTCCAGTCAGTAAGGTATCCAGTAAGGCAGGACTAGTAATCCAACCGCCACCTATTGAAACAGACTGGAGACACAAGAGTGGCTGAGAGAATCACATAGCTATATCTAGTTTATTAATCTACTTACCATAATTGCAGTGGTCCATTGACTCCAACTGTGCCAAGAAGCTTCCACCCAAGCCTAAAATGAGAGAACACAACAAAACATGAACAATGAATGCTATCAAAAGCACATTTACAATCTGTCCACCGGCTCCACCCTGACTTAGTAGTGTGAAGTGATTCACTTACCATTATTAGGCTGGTTATTCTCCGAGCAGCTTCCGCCAGAGACCGAGCAGCTTCCTCCAGAGACTAAAAGAAGGGAACACAAGACATGAATAGTGGACATTGTAACTTTTGAACACATAACCTGACTGATATGTTTGGATGTATTGACAGAGGAACTAAATGCTTGTAAAGCTCTCATGCAACTACATTTTGTTCTGCTATGTTAGTAAATAATGACATACCACTGCTTGCATTTGATGTTGGCACCGAGGGGTACTGGCTGGATTCTGGCTGCACTGTATTAATAAATAAATGGAATTATACATGGCAATACTTAAAGTAGGTGGAGCAGTTAGTGTCATAACTGACAAGTGTCACCACTATACCTGGGAAATGAACATCAGGTGGCTTGGCATATCTTCGCGTCACCCTGCTGTCTGGCTCTTCATCTGACTCCACTGCGTGCATATGATTTGTCCTAAAAAAAAAACATTTAACATTCCCAGGCTCCCAGGATAATTCAATTAATTGAGCAATCCTTGAGACACTGTTCAGGAGCCAGCCCATGGCCCATTTTTGTTTAACCAAAAACTATCACGAGGAATTCAACTGTACCTTGCTCTTCTTTTCCGACGTACATCTGCTTCCTCTTCAGATTCCAAATCAGTGGTTAGACATCCAGTAGTCACGTACTTGTCTTCATGTTGCTTGGCCTTTACAAATGAGTCTGTAAAAGAACAAGCAGAAAATACAGCATGACATTAATAAGAAGTATGAGGAACAATTCACATCAGACAACAATAGCAGTGACTATACTTACCACAAGTAATTAAGAGCCGAATTTTGTCATATGTGGTCCATCCTTCACAGGGCATCATGTTTTCTTTAAGGGCCTTTGAATAATTTGTGTTTTTTGGGGGCCATAATAATGTACCTTCCGTTGGATTGAACCAGCTGGAAAGAACTGTTGCAGTTCCGCCATTTGGAAACAGTACAACACCCCAGAGCACCACCTCACTTTCCATTCTGTGTACAATAAATTAAATTAGAATATTAATGATAAAAAAATTATAATGACAAAAACATGAATCATAAGATGTCTACTGCAGATGAGCTATTGGAATAGCTATGAGGCTATTTCCCTCTGGATACAGAACACATTTACGTTTAATAAAGCTAATTTTACCAACCCCGATCTCATCACACAACTCTCTAACCTTGTATGTACCTATGAGGGAGGACTCGCAGGGATAAGTGTAATATAATTCTTGGTGTCTGAACTTTCTGTAGATCACATAGACCTCACCTTCTTCCTGGACTATATTCTGCACTACTGCAATTGTATCTCCCACCTGAATACAATTATCCCCCTGCTTTGTAGACAAGGTAAAACGACAACTGGAGACCTTTGTGTACTGTAGAGCAACACTGAAATGTTGAGGAAGTGGACCATCAGTATGAATGTGCTTTAAAACTGGTTGATCTGTTGCTAATGGAACCTCAACATGTGGCATTTCTGACAGCCTTTTGACTACCTGTTGTAGAGGTTGGTGTGGCTTGCGTAAAAGATGCTTTATTTGGCCAAGATAATTCTCAAAAGGGAACCCTGAAACATTATCTAAAGGTCCAAATTGTTTGTATTCATCTGCTAAATGTATAAGCTGGTGGACACTGAACACAATCTCACCCGTACCATACAACTGTCCAAAGTGGCCCACAAAGGATATCATTAATCTATGTGCAAATTCAACCATTTGGCCAGAAGTTCCAGGAGACAAAAACAAATACATGGCCACTGAAAACAACATGAAGTTGTCATAAAACTCACTGGGAAGGCAATCCTTCAGAACTACAGGACCCCAGTATAACATGAAGGATCGGAGCTCAGTAGCTTTCCAACGATCAAGCTCATTCAAACCTCTTGGCTTGCGATTGAATTCAACAGGGGTGTGGGAATGTAACACCAGCAGTTTGCTTGATATACTGTTAACTGTTTGTGAAGGAAGCCTAGTGGCTAGATTGCCCTTTAACCACATATGCAACAGTTTTCTCATCAACCCAAGACAACAGAGGTGCATATAATCTATTGGGAATGAAGAAACCATCTTTACTATCCCTTTTAAAGGACTGAGTTTCTGTTTCAAGTGGTGTTCCTCATCAATCATATCACAATAACTCGAATCCGTCCTGAGCCTGACATCTGTTTCTGGATACGTCATTTTGTTCCTCCACACACCCTCTTGGTCACACTTGTCACACCCTGAATAACCATTATGTGACTTAATATTCTTAACGTAGGCCCTAGCAGGAGCATCACACACAAATGAGGAAACCTGTACATTCAAGGTCGCTAACAAATTTCTGCAGATACTCAACAACACACTTTGGCTTGCTTAAACCACTACATATACCGACAATAAATGGGGACTTAGTGTAATCACAATTCAGGATTGCAAGTATAGGCCAGAATTGAAGTCTTGAACTCCTAAAGAGGGGGAGACCATCTATATTGAACTGTAAAGTAAGAGTTGTGAGGTTCACTGGTAAACTTAAACATTTTAATCGTGAAAGTATTCCTCGCACCAATCCAAAATGATAGTACTCGCCACCTTGCATTTGAGTGGTTGCAACATGAGATTGTGTTCCAAGGAGAGTCCTTCCATCTTTAGGGAGCTTAGGGTGAAATAGCTTTAAGATGGACAGCAGAGCAGACAAAGCAACAAGACTAATGGAGTAGGATGTTGCCCAATATCTTAGGCTCCTTATAAGCAGATCCTGACTAGGCGGCTGCTCCTCATCGCTCTCATAGTGAGAATCTGATTCATCTTCATCATTGCCAGCTTCATCGTCTATATCATCATTTTCCATTTGCACATGATCAACTTCATTTTGAGCTACTGCACTACCATCAGAATGATCATTTTTCATTTGCACATCGGACTCAACTTCATCATTGCCAGCTACACTGCCATCTATATGACCATTTTCTATGTCTACATGTGAAGCTGGTAGTGCATCTAGTTGGGAAAAGTGTGAGCTTGTGAAGGCAGGTTCCCTATTCACACAGGGGTAAATATTTTCTCTTTGATTATGCAGAGATTCCTCATATTCCTTAAGGATATCTTTCTCTATGCCCCTTACAGTTCGAATGACTCTACGTCTTTTAGCCCAATACGATTCATAAGAAGCCATCTTAACCCATTAACTCCCGGATTGAAAGGTATATAATAACGTATAGGTTACAACAGGTCTAAATAGAAAAGAGGTGGTGCTGATTATAATTTTTTTGCAGTGAATCCTCCAGTCCTCTTCTCTTGTAGCACAACCCTGAAAATAGAGGGGAAAAAATTATTAAAATAATATATGCATAAAACAAATATATATATCAGCCAAATTATTAATTTATCAGGTCCTTCCAACATATTTTAAAATATTTAACCTCTTCCACCCGGAGCCTATTTACTGAAAATCCGCCTAAAATATATACCTAGGTAAATGGAATATTGCTCCACTTCTACAAGGGCCATTTGCATATTCTTGTATAGCGTCATCTATCTATCTAATGTATATTCACAGTGTCAGAAATATTGTGTCTATTACTAGGCTTGCTTAAATTGTGATGAAACAAAGGAGAATATTAATTATGATTTTTCTTTGCATCTTTGACAGTGAATAACACCATGCTAATAATGACCAAACATTAAAAACTGCCACTGATCTTGTTCAATACCTTCTTGAGTGTAAAATAAATAAAGGGAAGATTATTAAACAGAAGGTTCTGTAGATACTGTACTGAATTCTCCCATCCGGACCAATGTAATTTGAAATATTATCATAGAATATACAATAGAATATTCAATTTGGATTTAGTATCACCAGCGTGCATGAGAACAGATAATGAAATCTACTGTAATGTACAGTAGCTTTTTTATTTGATCAAGGTGGCACCATTTTGAAACTTTTCAAATCTAATTGTTGCTGAATGCTAACAATAGGGAAGATAAACTAACTATGTTTCAATATTTGTCATAAACGTTACCTTTTGTGGTAGAATGATCTCGAATAATAGCAGTTATTGGAATCATTCTCGAAGTCAACTTCCTTTCTGTTTAACTTTCTGTCTAAGTGCATGTCTATGGCTTGGGGGGGAAACATACACTTTAGAATCACCAGAAAGGCTTTCGAAATAGTGAAATGCCATGTTGGCCTCAATATTTTCAAAACAAATTATATGAAAAGGTTATGAAATCAACAAGAATGTGGTAAAATATGTAATAAAAACAGAGCTCAACGCAGACATTTGATCAGTAGAAATCCATTTGTTTCCCCCATACAAAGATGGCGCCGTTCTCGTGACGTCAGAGTGTAGCTGACGTTAGCTTGCTAAGCTATCAGATTCGCATGGTCTGTGTAGCTGACTAAAGCTAGCAGACTCGCATGGTCGAGCTGACGTTAGCTTGCTAAGCTATCAGATTCGCATGGTCTGTGTAGCTGGCTAAAGCTAGCAGACTCGCATGGTCGAGCTGACGTTAGCTGGCTAAGCTAGCAGACTCGCATGGTCTGTGTAGCTGGCTAAGCTAGCAGACTTGCATGGTTGAGCTGACGTTAGCTGGCTAAGCTAGCAGACTCGCATGGTCTGTGTAGCTGGCTAAGCTAGCAGACTTGCATGGTTGAGCTGACGTTAGCTGGCTAAGCTAGCAGACTCGCATGGTCTGTGTAGCTGGCTAAGCTACCAGACTTGCATGGTCTGTGTAGCTGGCTAAGCTAGCAGACTCGCATGGTTGAGCTGACGTATAGCTGACGTACGTTAGCTCGCGCTGTTATAAGTTAACGCTACTTTCCAGGCCGGGGGTTTTGACATTTTCAAACCGTGAAACCGGTTACCGGCACATGCCTAATGTGAATAGCATAATACATTATATTGTCAAGGACTTACCAAAGACGTGTGCGCACTTGACTAGTCACGCTGAATGAAGACACCATGGCGCCAAGTTTTTCTTTTAATGCCTCAAGTCCTGTGAGATCTTCTAGCTGGCCTCGCGAGTTGCTTACGACCTACCCCCTCGAAGGGGAGGGGGGAGGGGAGGGGGGATTATCAGCACTACGTTGTAACCATGTAATTTCATTGTTGGGCATTTCAACATTGAAAAACAAGCATCTATACTAAATCGATTCAACAACAGTTTTTCAAATGTTGAAATGGTGTCTGTAATTTAGATATTGAATAAACATAGCTTTTTCAACCTCAACCAAAAATAACCAATCTGACCAAAATCCAACATTTAATTAATGTCTTTTGCTATCTGGGATACCATATACTTAGAATGCAATATCATACTGTATAATCAAAATGCAATATCATACCAAAATCAGAATGTGATAGCATGCCATATACCCAGAGTGCAATAGCATACCATGTACTCAGAAGGCAATATCATAAGGGCGGCTAGGTGGCACAGTGGGCAAGGCGCTCGCCACCAACGCAGGATATGCTGGGTTCGAGCCCAGCTCTCTGCGTTTCTACCAGCTTGGCTGGTCGTTCATACTAATACAATTGGCAGTATTAGGGGGTGGGAAGCTGGTGGGTGGGGATCGGACGTTGTGAACAGCGACTCCTACAGGTCGGTTGGTGGGTGTGCTTGCACAGTAGAATCAGGAAGCGACGAGGGCGGTGTGTCCCTCCCACGCAGACCCTCGCCGCTGAGAGATCGCGCTGTGCAGGTGAAAAGATGCAACGGCTGGAGACTTCCGGTATGAGAGCAGACGGGTAACACACGTGCGATAGAGCTCCTGGTCAAATGAGCGAAAAAACGGATAAATAGAGACCCGAAAAGTGATTAAAAATAAAAGATGCACACGAGAAGTAAGGAAGAGACAACGATTGTGAAGGAAAGAGAAATGGAGAAAACACGAGAAGAGGAGAATTTGAAGAAACAGAGCCCCCGAAGCGAAGCCGAGAAGGGACAGGCGGAAGAAGTGGGAGGTCCCGCTGAGGCAGACATGGGAATGCCAGGATGGGCCGTGGTCATGCAGGCCGGGATATTGGAGACCATAACAGCGACGATAAAACTGAACACGGACACGATAAGGAACGATATTGGGAAGTTACGGGAGGAATTGAGGAAGGAACAGGAGGACTTCAGAGGTGAAATGAATACAGAACTCAAAAGGGTGGATGAGAAGATGGCGGAACAGGACAGAAACGTAACAGAGTTACAGACTAGAACGGCGCAAATGGAGGAATGGAACACAGAGATACACGAGGTGTTAACGTGTGCGATTAAAAAACAAGAACAGATGGAGACAAAGATATCGGACATGGAGGGAAGGTCACGGAGAAATAACATCAGCATATGGGGATTGAAAGAAGGAGTCAAAGGGGAATCGGTGATCCAATATGTGGAAAAGCTTATCAAGGAACAACTGGAGGAGACGGGACTGGAAAAAATGGAGATACAGAGGGCCCACAGGGCGTTGGCTCCAAGACCGAAACCGGACAGACTTCCGAGGGCGGTGATTATTAACTTTCTGAGATTTGAGATTAAGGAATTGATACTCAGAACCGCGTGGACCAAGAAGATAGAAATCGAGGGGAAAAGACTGTCGTTTGATCACGATTACTCGACAGCGGTAGCAATAACACGCAGGTCCTACGCGGGACTGAAGAGAATTCTGAAAGAAAACGGAATGAAATTCCAATCACCCATGACCTCGCTAAGGATTCACTGGAAGGAAGGGACGGTGACGTACGCGACGGCGCGGGAGGCGGCGGAGGAGATGAGGCGACGGGGGATGCGGATGGCGGAGGACGGAGAAGGAAGGGGACAGGAGGGCCAGACGCTGAGCCTGCAGCAGAGATTGGAGAAAGCACGCAGATGGACCAGAGTAGGAGATCGAAACCCGGGAGAGGAGGGAGGAGAGAGGAGAAGGCCGAGGTGAGACGTGACAGACCGAAGGCGGAGACGGACGAGGAGGCCAGAGACGGAGAAGGAGGGGAGAGGAGGCGGGAGGAGACGAACGGATGAGTACACGCACTAGAGATTGAAAAAACTATCCAAATAGAGACAAAATATAGAAACTGAAATAACATATACATAAACACACATTCCCAGGTAGAGGCAGGATATAGGAACGAACATAACGTATACATGGACACATAATACACATGCTGATGGAGGAAATAAATGGAAATATAATTAGGTATGATAGACGGAACACAGAACATATTGAAACAAATACATAGACACACGCTGCGAGTAACACAGTTGGAAGGGATTAAGGGGATAAATGGACATCACATAGAAAATAGAGGGGAGGAAAAGAAAGTAAGAAGGGGTACACAGAAGATACCACACACAGGTTTGGGAGGAAGGAGGGACATTGGAACATATGAGCCACATTGAGAGGGACCTAGGAAATGGGGGTCTTTGATCAGAATGAAGGACAGCGCGCTTTTGACCAGGAGCTCGACAGCAATAAAAACAGTAAGAAGGCTGGACAAATATGATGAGCGGTTGGGGGTAAAGGTTTCAAATCCCCAAGCCGTCAGGAGGAGGCCTCTCACTAGGAGAGCAATTACTCCTCACCCACCAGTAGGGGACAGGGGGGGACACAGGGACCCCCCGAACGCCTTGGGAGCACTTTATGTAAAGTTTATGTTTTTTATTTATGTTAATCATTATATGTATTCGGTGAAGAGAGCGGAGGCTACAACCGGAGGGGGGAATGAATGTGACATGGGGGGGACTGACAGACGAAAGAAGAAGAAAGATGACAATGGTTAAAGGTATAAAAATGATGTCATTAAACGTTAATGGAATGAATAATACGATAAAGAGGGGCAAAGTGATGTTGAAATGTAAAAAAAGTGAGATGGAAGTGATTTTTCTGCAGGAGACACATTTGGTAGCACAGGATCATGAGAAACTGAAGAGATTTGGATATGAAAATGCATACTATAGTTCCTTTAAACGGAACCTGAGGAGAGGAGTAATCACGTTAATCAAAAACACAGTCAAATTTGAATTGATCAAGGAAGTAAGAGACAAGGAGGGAAGGTTTGTTCTGGTGAAGGGAAAAATGGAGGGTCAAATGATTACTTTAGTGAATGTTTATGCACCCCCAGAGAGTGAGAGGGATTTATATGAGACCATTTTTGATATGATAGTGATGGAACTAGAAGGGATATTGATATGCGCGGGAGATTTTAATGTAGTACTGAATCACGACCTAGACACCACGAGTACTAGAAAAGGACGGGCACCAATCAGTAGATATATGAATATTCAGATGACGGAAATGGGAATTACAGATGTTTGGAGGGGGATGCACGCCATGGACAGGGAATACACACATTACTCACACCCGCACGTGACATAAGCGAGAATAGACTACTTTTTGATGACGACGGGGGACAGTTACAGGGTACGGGAGAGCAGAATAGGAGTAGCGGACATATCGGATCACAGTGCCATATATCTGACAGTAGATCTAGAAGGGAGACGGAGGAACATGATCTGGAGACTAAATGTGGGAATATTAAATAACAAGGGGGTGGTGAGTCAGATCAAGGAGGAGATAGCCAGGTATAAGGAAGAAAATGACAACGGGGCGGTAGACCCGAACATTCTATGGGACACACTGAAGGTGGTGATAAGGGGGAAATTGATAGAGAAGACAGCAATGCTGAAGAAGGCCAGAACGGAGACATATCACAATCTGATAGGGAAGCTGAAGAAGCTAGAGGGGAGACACCAGATATCAAAAGAACAGGAAACGCTCAGAGAAATCAAAGAAGTAAAGGCCAGGATAAATAGGGAATTATTGACGGAAATAGAAAAGAAAGCGAGGTTCATGAAACAAACGTACTATGAAGGGGGACCAAAAGCGACCAGACTGTTGGCTAGGAGAATTAGGACGCATCAGAAGTTGAACACGATACACACAATAAGGGATACAAAGACTAATGAAATATTGAGGGACCCAGCTGAAATAGAGAGGACATTTAGAGAATACTATGAGAAACTATACACACAGCCAAAAGCAGCGGGAGAAGAGGAAATAGAAGCATATCTGGAGAAGCTAGAGTTACCATCGATAGGGAAAGAACAGAATGAAGAATTAAATAAAATAATTACGGAACGAGAACTGGAAGAGGCAATTAGTAGAGCTAAAAACAACAAATCTCCGGGGAGCGACGGATTCCCATCGGAATTCTACAAGACATTTAGAACAGAATTAGCACCCATGTTAGGGGTGGCGTTCAGACACACGATGGAAGAGGGCAAAATGCCCCCCTCGTGGAAGGAAGCCATAATCACCACGATACCGAAGGAAGGGAAGGATAGAGAATTATGTAGTAGTTTCAGACCCGTGTCCATACTCAACGTGTATTACAAGATGTATACATCGATACTATCAAAGAGATTTGAGACGTTTATGCCAGACATTATAGATGAAGATCAAACTGGATTTATTAAAGGGAGACAGACACAGGACAACGTGAGAAAGACATTACACATAGTAGAGGAGATACAAAAACAAGGTGGTAGCGCGGTACTGATTAGCCTGGATGCAGAAAAAGCATTCGACAGTGTGAGCTGGACATTTTTATACAGAACTTTGATGAGGTTTGGACTGAATGGGAGGGCAATGAAGATGATCAAGGCACTATATCAAGAACCGACAGCGAGGGTTAAGGTGAATGGCAGCCTGATGGATAGAATCAGATTAGAGAGGGCTACCAGACAGGGATGTTGTCTCTCACCAACGCTCTTCACCGTTTTCATAGAACCACTGGCACAACTGATCAGACAGACCAAGGACATCAAGGGAGTAAGGATAAAGGGAACGGAATATAAACTAGGCCTATTTGCGGATGACGTGATAGTATACATGAGACAACCAGACAAGAGCTTCCCGGCACTGATGGATCTACTGTAGGAATATGGCCACTACTCAGGATACAAACTAAACGTGACAAAAACACAGACCTTAGCATGGAACTATACCCCAACGAAGGAAATTAGGGACCAGTACGGGATAAGATGGGACATGGACAAGATTAAATACTTAGGGGTGAACATCACGAGAGGGGTGGGGAAACTGTTTGAGGCGAACTATACACAGATAAATCAGAACATCAAGAGAGACTTAGAGAGATGGACAGTAATGCCCTTGGACTTCAATTCAAGAATAGAGGTAATTAAAATGAACATACTATCAAGGTTACTGTACCTGTTCCAGTCACTACCGATACAAATACCACAGAATCAATTCAGGGAGTGGGACAGACTGATATAGAGGTTCATATGGGCGGGGAGAAGACCACGGGTCAGATATAAAACACTACAACTACCAAAGGAAGAGGGAGGGATGGCAGTACCCAGCCTACAAGATTACTATTATGCAGCACAACTGAGAGCAGTGACATGCTGGTGTAACGACAAGTATGAGGCAAGATGGAAAGACATTGAAAAAGAAGGGGAGGGATAAAAGGTACAAGCTCTGGTGGGAGATAGGGAACTATTCAAAGAGAAAGAGGGACTGTTAGAACCAATCACCAAATCACCAAATGCACCTTGACTATGGAACAGAGTAGTAAAAACACACAAATTGGAGAAGCAGACAGGGGTTCTGAGATGGATAGCACATGACAAGAGATTCGAACCAGGGAGGTTGGACCATGGATTCAGAAGGTGGGAGAGGGGGGGGGGGGCAACAGCGATATGCAAATTGATAGAGAAGGGGGAAATGCAAACATTACAAAAATTAAAGGAGAAATTTGGACTAGAAAACAGGGACCACTTCAGATATCTACAGATTAGAGATTACTATAATAAAGAAATAAGAGGGGACAAGGATGAAGAACAGAATGGAATAATTAGGATGATAGTAAGGGCATACGAAGGAGGGAAAGGAAGGGTAATATCAGCACTGTACCGGGCTATAATGACCAGCAAGGGACACACGACCGATTACATAAGGGAGAAATGGGAGAGAGAACTAGAGATAGGAATAACAGGGAAGGAATGGGGTAACATATGCGAGGTGCAACATTCAACAACAGGATCGAGGATATGGAAAGAGTTTGGATGGAAAAACATAATCAGATTCTTTATAACCCCAGAGCTGAAGGGAAAATATGCACCAACACAAAGAGCATGCTGGAGGATGTGTGGGAAGGAGGGGGCAAATCACACGCACATATTCTGGGGATGTCAGAAGCTGAAGGGGTATTGGGAGGAGATAGGGGAGGCAATAAACAGAATATTAGGATACAGGTTACCACAAACAGGACTGGTGCTTTACTTAGGAGACCTGACACACGAGGGAATACAAGGGGGGGACAAATATTTAATAAAGATAATGTTGATAGCGGCCAGAAAAGCAATAACAAGACTGTGGTACAAAGAAGACCCACCGACAATAGCACAATGGGTAGGAATAGTAGGGGAGATACAGGATATGGAGAGGATAACACACATGCTGAGGTTACAGGAAGAGAAATTTGGAGAAAGATGGGGAAAGTGGGAGGATTACAAGGGGAACGAAAACGACATCACAGAGGAAGAACCAAATGCAACACAAGAGGGCGAAGGGTAAAGTAGGAAAGAGGTTCAAGGAGGGTCTCTGAACCCATGTCACAAAATGCTGCTTTAGTTAGCTTTTTTATTTTAATTTTTGTTTAGGGTATGACAACTGTTTTATGTTTTTCCATTTTATTATTTATGTTTGTGGAATTTCTGCTCAAGTCAGTATTTTTTATTTTGTTTTTGAGTATTACATTTTTTCTTTATTGTTTATGTCTGTTTAATAGTGTTGTTGATGTTATTGTATATGTTGTGTTGTATGTCTATAAATGTTTAATACAAATTTAAGTTTAAAAAAAAAAAAAACACGTGATGCAAGGCTTCGTCCACATTGCAGCCGGCTTGTGGGAGGCATGGCCTAACAGCGTTCGAGACAGGGGAGACAGGGGAGGGTAGAATTGGACAATACGAAATTGGGGACGGGAGAAAAATTGAAAAATGGGGAGAAAAAGTAGATAAAAAAAAATTAATAAAGAAGGCAATATCATACCATATCAGAATGCAATAGCATGTACTCAGAGTACTATTTTGCATTGAACAGTATAGCATTCATCATTGAAACCAAATGCTTGCACCTAGCTGTGGTTTCAATGATGAATGCATGCCATTTGTGGGAAACTGAAGTACATATGAGTAAACATTTCCCTCCATATAAAGAATAAACTGAAATTCAAAATGTCAAAGTACTGAAATGGTTTCAATTGTCTTGTTTTGCAAGCATAGTTGATATAAGATCCTATCAATAAATTGTAATGGAATTTGTAGGTGTGTGTGTGTATGTGTGTGTGTGTGTGTGTGTGTGTGTGTGTGTGTGTGTGTGTGTGTGTGTGTGTGTGTGTGTGTGTGTGTGTGTGTGTGTGTGTGTGTGTGTGTGTGTGTGTGTGTGTGTGTGTGTGTGTGTGTGTGTGTGTGTGTGTGTGTGTGGATGGATACGAACTTTCTTGCATATTCATTCCAAAGGCCTAACCCTAAAATAGCCTAAATCATTATGAACACATGTGTCACTTTGCAGCCTTGGTAGCTTTCACACTATTGCTCTTGTATGTTGTGTTCCTTATGAATAAATGTATTTTCACAACAGAGAGCACACAGCCTCACACAATATTCTCCACTGAGCAACGTGCGTAGATTGATAATACAACATTGCCAGCACATGGGTTGATCTGCTAAGTGCACAGTCTCCTGCGCTGGCACAGCGGCGCGCTTAAAGCCAAGTGTGGAAATAGGTCTGGCAATACAAAACTGGAAAATGCTGAGATATTTTGATCTATCAATCTAGTTTACGTTACACAGAGAAAAACACTCTGAGATTCTGAGAGAGAGAGAGAGCAGGGAGACTGCGCACAGAGCATATGGGGAATCAATTGTCATCCCTTTAGAGAGAGGCTGCAGGACATCTGCATTCAGATAGGCCTATAGGAAACACTGGCTAGTATGGATATGTACAGTGTAGGTATTATAATACATTATATTATGTCATACCTATATAATATTATTAGTTGCTGTGGGTGTGTTGTAGTGTAGACGACTGGGAAGAGACTTCTTTGAGAGAACATAATTTCCTGTTTTGGTTGCAAACTATGACATAGTGTTGAACAATGACGATTTCATTGGTCAAACGTATATCTTTTAACACTATGGCGTCCGTTCACGAGTAAATACGTGTTTCGATTCCATGCGTTGTGGTCCAGAGCCACGAGTATACTCGTGACGAGTTGTTATTGTTTTATTCCATATTTATAACGCTTATTAGGTCCCTGATCCACTAGCAGGATCTTTCCACATATGTGACCCGCCGTGACCAAACCCGATTTGATCCGCAAAGGGGGAGGTGCTCTGAAATGAAGAAAATGTCTTGCTGTTTAGAAAATCCTAAAAATCGAAATCTTGATTTTTTTTACATATTTGAATTGTCATTCATGTGTTCCCTTATTTGCCCTTAGTTGCAAACTTAAATACAACTTGTAAATGAGGTAATTATTGTTATAATAGTTCCACAAATTTTCTTCCAAGTGAGGAGAAAAAACTACACGCGTGGGCTGTGGGCCTGTCCACAGGGGCCAAGTACTGTACTTAATAGGTGTTAACACACAGACGTCATTAGCTTTAGAATAACACACTATTAATACACTATCTTAATGTTATAAGTTCAGATGATTTATAAGCAACGTAACGCAGTGTCTAAAAAAAAGATAAAAAAAAAGAGGCCTTGACGGCCTTTATAAAACGTGTGTTTTAACTTAATTAAAAACCATTAAAACACAGTTCGAATTTTATGAGCGAACGAATTTCGGTAGGGTGCATTTTTTCCAACCTAATGGCTAAAAGTAAATTAATTTAATACGGAAACGGAGTGATAAAAAATTGCTTTTTCATCGGCTTTTTCATTATTGTGGGGGCCCTGATGTAAACTGCGCTGGGGCGCGATGAGGGCGCGTTAACCCTTTCACTGCCACACTACAGAAGCGCTTAGTAATGCTTCGCCTCAACTCCGTTTCTGGTAGAACTAGTGAGCGAATCTTTAATATTTTTTTTGATTCATATTCAGAGGTAATTCGTCGAGATATTTATAATTGGTATTTATCAAAAATAAATATTAGAAATATGGTAAAAAAACCTTTTTATCCGTCACTAGTATCACTACCACACTACAGAAGGTTACCCTTTCACTGCCACACTACAGAAGCGCTTAGTAATGCTTCGCCTCAACTCCGTTTCTGGTAGAACTAGTGAGCGAATCTTTAATATTTTTTTTGATTCATATTCAGAGGTAATTCGTCGAGATATTTATAATTGGTATTTATCAAAAATAAATATTAGAAATATGGTAAAAAAAACTATTTATCCGTTTTTTTATCCGTCACTACCACACTACAGAAGGTTAACCTTTCACTACCACACTACAGAAGGTTAACCTAGTTGTTGTGTCTTTCACTACCACACTACATGTATTTACATCTAAATGCTTATTGGTCAGGCGGTGACGTCATTAAGTTGATGCCATTGATCGGTGAGTATTAAACAGAGAGCAGGGCAGTGCATGTTTGCCAGTCACCATGGAACCCAGTCAACCCACAGCGAGGGCACTTGCCGAGGCATTAAACCGGTTTGCTCACTTCGGAGCACACTGTGTTGAAGATGAACGCGCTTTAGGAACATTCATCACGGATTTCTTTCCGCAGAAGAAAAATCCAAAAAGAAACTCAGATTCTGGTTCAGAAGAAGAAGACAATTGTGACGAGTTAGAGGCAGATGATGGTGATGGTGACAACACTAACGGATTTGAAGACGAGGCAGAGCCAGAAAATGATGGTGATGGTGGTGATGGTGACAACACTAACGGATTTGAAGACGAGGCAGAGCCAGAATCTGATGATGGTGACAACACACCTAACGGATTTGGAGACAAGGTAGAACACGTAATGTGCGTTGTGGAAGTTGAATCTGACGAGAACCACGAACGCCAAATGGAAAGACTTTTGCGATTTACTTGTAAATGCGTCCAGGTTGATAAAGAAAATGACATTCTTAATCGGCGGTCATGTATCACAAAATTGGACCGTGATGAAGTTTACACAAGGCGTTTTGAGATAGCGGCTCTCGAAGAGGATCATAAAGACTTGATTATTATGGCGCAGCTCCAGGCTTTTGGTCGAAAGTCAGAATGGACTATCGGAAATAAATCGATTTCCAAAAAAAGACAACGTGCTTACACAAACTATTTCTTCGGGGCGATACAAATCTGCCGTGAAGCTTTCCTCTTCATCCACGGGTAAGTTATTATTATTGTCTATTTAAAACTAATATAGTACATCATGCCTATTTTTTTTTAAATGATAATAAAATCTTGAAACTTGATTAGTCTTGTTTATTATCAGGGTCCCCCATTTTATTAAAACTAATTATAGTACATTATAGTAGAGTATAGTAGCATAGTATAGTATAAAGTATAGCAGATAGTATAGACCAAAGACACTATTTGTGTCTTTTGATTTGTGCCACAATTACAATAACTATCTCTCTCTGTCTCCACAATCATGTAGACTGGGTGTGGTACAGACAGGTACCGGTACTTGTGATGATGATGATGATTGATGATGATGATCTAACTATCTCTCTCTGTCTCCACAATCATGTACATTTACATTTACATTTAGTCATTTAGCTGACGCTTTTATCCAAAGCGACTTACAAGTTCTGTACGACAAGCCATCAGGAAGGGCACAACTCTATCAGCTGAGCAACAATGTTCATCAAAGTGTTGAGTGCTACAGTGTAGGTTAGTTTATTAGGACAAGTGCATGACAGTACGGTTAGTTAGGGTTAGATTTTTTTTATTGTTTTTTTTTTTTTTTTTTTTTAATTCAGATAATGGTTGAAGAAGTGCGTCTTTAGTCGACGGCGAAAGATTGGACGTGATTCGGCTGTCCTAACTGGGGTGGGTAGTTCATTCCACCATTGTGGGGCAAGGACTGAGAATAGGCGACTTCTCTTTGATGACCCTCCCGGAGCTTGGATAGGAGTAGGTCTGAGGCGGCCAGAAGATGCAGAGCGTAGGGGTCTTGAGGGTGTGTAGTTAGAGACCATTGACCGGAGGTAGGCGGGAGCGGTTCCCTTTGCCGCACGGTATGCTAGGTCGAGGGCCTTGAAGCGGATTCGTGCAGCAATGGGGAGCCAGTGCAGGTCCCTAAGAAGTGGGGTGACATGGGCCGACTTCGGTAGGTTTGAGATCAGGCGGGCCGCTGCGTTCTGAATGAGTTGAAGAGGCTTAGTGGCAGTGGCCGGGAGGCCAGCGAGCAGTGCATTGCAGTAGTCGAGGCGGGAGATGACTGTTGATTGGACGAGGAGTTGGGTGGCTTCTTTTGTCAGGAAGGGGCGTATCCTTCTGACGTTGCTCAGGAGGAATCGGCAGGTTCTGGTCGTCGCTGCGATGTGAGCAGAGAAGTTCAACTGGTCGTCGAGGACAACACCAAGGTTCTTGGCGGTCGGGGACGCAGTCACAGCTGTATTCTCGACTGTGATTGAAAGGTCGGTTAGGGGGGAGGATTTGGCCGGCAGGTGGAGCAATTCTGTTTTGCTTAGGTTCAGTTTGAGGTGGTTGGACGTCATCCAGGCTGAGATGTCGGACAGACAGGCCGAGATCCGCTCAGAGACGTGGATATCTGAGGGAGGGAAGGAGAGGAAGAGTTGAGTATCGTCGGCATAACAATGGTAGGAGAAGCCATGAGACGTGATAATGTTACCCAGTGATTTAGTGTAGAGGGAGAAGAGAAGGGGTCCTAAAACGAGCCCTGGGGGACACCCGTCCGCAGGGGGCGGGTGGCCGACAGGGTCCCTCTCCATGACACTTGGTAGGAGCGGTCATTGAGGTATGATGACAGCCATGTCAGCGCAGAGCCAGCCACTCCCATTCATGCGAGGGCCGCAAGGAGGATCTGGTGGTTGACTGTGTCGAAGGCTGCAGATAGATCTAGGAGAATCAGGACAGAGGAGAGGCCTTTCGCTTTTGCTAAGTGAAGTGCCTCTGTGACCGCAATGAGGGCTGTCTCTGTGGAGTGACCAGTCCTGAAGCCTGACTGATTAGGGTCTAGGAGGTCATTCTGTAAGAGATAAGCAGTAAGTTGGTTGGATACAGCACGTTCAAGTGTTTTAGAAAGGAAGGAGAGAAGAGAGACAGGACGGTAGTTGCCTATGACGGTAGGGTTCAGGGTTGGTTTTTTTATGAGCGGCGTGACTCTGGCTTGTTTTAGGGAGGTGGGGACCACCCCCGAGTTGAGTGAGGAGTTGATGGTTGCAGTTAGGAATGGGAGGATGTTTGGTGCTATGGTCTGGAGGAGTGGGGAGGGTAGCTGGTCCAGCTGGCAAGTAGTCGGACGGTTTGACGTTACCAGTGTCAGGGTCTCTGCTTCTGTAATGGGAGAGAAAGATGACAGAGTGAAGGATGAGGTTCTCGATTCAGCATTTGGAATGGGTGGGGGTTGGGAGAAGGAGCTGCGGATGTTCTCCACTTTTTCCTCAAAGAAGATCGCAAAGTCTTCGGCAGAGAAAGATGAGGGAGGGGGGGGTGGGGGGGGAGTGAGGAGGGAGGACATGGTAGCATGCAGTTTGCGAAGATTCTTGGCAGAGGCCTCGATCCTATGGTGGAAGAAAGAAGCTTTGGCATTAGTGATGGTTTTGGAGAATGTTAACAAGAGGTTGTGATATGTGTCGATGTCAGCAGTGAGGCGTGACTTTCTATACTTCCTTTCAGCTGCTCTCAGGACCTGTCTTTGTTCTCTCACTGGATCTGTCAGCCATGGACTGGGTGGGGAACGGCGGGCAGGTTTCTCAACGAGGGGACAGAGCTTGTCGAAGGAGGTTGCAAGGGCTGAAAGGAGGGTGGAGGTTGCCATCTCTGTGGAGAGAGCAGAGAAGGTGTCACTCAAAGGTAGAGCGGATAGTATGTCAGAGGAGAGGGTGGAGGGGGATAGGGAGGGCAGGTTGCGTCTGAGTGAGACTGTTTGAGTTGGGGTGAAGACCTTTCGGTTAAGCATGAGAGTTAGTGAGAAGGATATGAAGGAATGGTCAGATACATGTAGGGGAGTTACCGTGGTGTTAATGATGCTGGAGTTACGGGAAAATATGAGATCCAAGGAGTTGCCTGCTTTGTGGGTGGGAGGCATGGCAGTGGGAGTCAGGTCAAACGATTGTAGGAGGGAGACTACTATGACTGACTGAGATGAGTCAGGCAGGTTGAAGTCGCCCAGTAGAAGGAGAGGGGTAACATCTTCCGGTAAGGAGCTAAGAAGCATGTCCAGCTCATCTGTGAAGTGATCGAGTGTACCTGGAGGGCGGTAGAGTGTAACAATGGTGAGATTGAAAGGATTAGAGACAGATACTGCATGATATTCGAGAGAGGAGAGTGACAGCGACAGACTGGGTGTGGTACAGACAGGTACCGGTACTTGTGATGATGATGATGATTGATGATGATGATCTAACTATCTCTCTCTGTCTCCACAATCATGTAGACTGGGTGTGGTACAGACAGGTACCGGTACTTGTGATGATGATGATTGATGATGATGATGATCTAACTTCTCTGTCTCTGTCTCCACAATCATGTAGACTGGGTGTGGTACAGACAGGTACCGGTACTTGTGATGATGATGATCTAACTATCTCTCTCTCTGTCTCCCCCCCCCCCCTCTTCTCTCCCAAGAATAGGTAAGGATCGCTTGATTGCAATAAGCAAACACATGTCAGAAAATGGCATGTGTCTTCGCACAAAGAAGCGATTGCCACGCAACAACAAGCATTGCATAAAATATGAAGATATCGAAAAAGTAGTTCAATTTGTGTTGAATTATGCAGAAGATCATGCTGTTCACCTCCCTGGACGCCAGGCACACCAAAAGAACTTTACCGGTCAGCTGTTACCATCTTTCGTCACGAAGGCATCTGTGTGGCGTTTATATACCAAGGCAATGCCAGTTGGTAGGTGTAAGCAAATCTTTGTCAAAGAAATAGGTCAAATAGGTCTTTGTCAAATAAAAACAAAGCTTGAAAATAAATGACATTGTGCTAACATGTGTTCTTATTAATCTTTCAGACCAGCGAGCAGTGGGCCTGTCCACATTTAAGTCCCTCTGGAGGCAATTACTGAGTCATATCACAGCAATCAAACCAATGTCTGATCTTTGCTGGGTGTGTCAGAAGAACAATTATCTGGTTAGTGAACATCACAGTGTTATGAACTTTGAACTGCAACTTCTGTATGAAAAGTGTTATACAAATACAGTTTATTATTATTAATATTAATCATCATTTACTTAACTTTTTTTTTTCAGATTTTCAAAAGTGCAAATCTGCCAGAGGCTGAGAAGTCTGCAAAGCTGAAGCAGCAGGAACAACATCTGGCGCATGTAACCTCCGAGCGGGCTGCCTACAAGGGCATGCTTAAAGCCGCCAAGGAGATCGGTGATGGTCTTTCTCTGGGTGGTCATGTGCCACCGGCAAGCAAGCCCTTGACAATGCATTACAGTTTCGACTACGCTCAAAAGGTGACTACATACCAAGCCCTCTTTCACAACATCATGTTATAATTGTTATAACTACTGCATTGCTCCCTTTTTTTTCTTTCTAAAATCCTTATTCATTTATTGCAGGTGCACTACCCATCAGACCCCCTTCAACCAGGGCCCATGTACTTCTTGGCTCCACGCAAGTGCAGCATATTCGGTGTTTGCTGTGAGGCGATTCCACGGCAAGTCAACTATTTGGTGGATGAGGGGATGGAGTCCAGCAAAGGTAGCAACGCCGTCATAAGCTACCTGCACCACTTCTTCAAAGACCATGGTCTTGGGGAGACAGATGTTGACCTTCACTGTGACAACTGCAGTGGCCAAAACAAGAACAAGTACATGTTGTGGTACTTAGCGTGGCGAGCGCTACATGGTCTTCACCATCGTGTCAATCTCCACCTGCTGATTGTAGGCCACACAAAGTTTTCCCCGGACTGTTTCTTTGGGCTTCTCAAGCAGCGTTTCAGAAAGACCAAGGTGAACACTCTTGATGAGATTGCAGCAGTCGTAAGGGACAGCTCAGTGGCTGGAATCAACATACCACAGCTAGTGGGAAAGGAAGATGGCACTGTAATCGTGCAGTCCTACAACTGGCAGGAACATCTGGGGCCTTACTTCAAGCCACTGCCACAGATCAAGCAGTACCAGCACTTTAGGTGGGTGTGGTCACTGTGTGTTGTGTATTTACTGTAATTAATTATTCACACTTTAGTGCAAAGAATGTCATTGGCAAATGATACAAATGCATTGATATTGTTATGTGCCCTGTACTAACGTTTCACTTTATTATTGCAGCTTTGATTCCAAGGAACCTGGTGTGGTTGTGGCAAAGATGTCTATTGATGGCGCTGAAACCAGATTCCAGCTGCTCCGTGACGTCCGTGTCCTGCCGCCTATAGATGGACTTCCTGTGCTGCCACCACCGGGACTGGACTCTGCAAGACAACACTATCTGTTCCACAAGATCAGAGAGTTCTGTGATGAGGAAGCCCAGGACGTAACATGCCCGGCACCACCAGCCAAAATATCCAGCGGCGGTTCAAAAAGACCACGGTGATCATCTGGAGAGGCCATCAGAACATTGAACATTGACTTTAGCATGTCTATTTTTATCTCGTGTTATTTTAAATGCTAATAAAATCTTGAAACTTGATTTTGTCTCTTGTTTATTATCAGGGTCCCTTTCACTACCACACTACAGAAGGTTAACCCTTTCACTACCACACTACAGAAGGTTAACCTTTCACTACCACACTACAGAAGGTTAACCTTTCACTACCACACTACAGAAGGTTAACCTTTCACTACCACACTACAGAAGGTTAACCTTTCACTACCACACTACAGAAGGTTAACCCTTTCACTACCACACTACAGAAGGTTAACCTTTCACTACCAGACTACAGAAGGTTAACCTAGTTGTTGTGTCTTTCACTACCACACTACATGTATTTACATCTAAATGCTTCTGGAGAGGCCATCAGAACATTGAACATTGACTTTAGCATGTCTATTTTTATCTCGTGTTATTTTAAATGCTAATAAAATCTTGAAACTTGATTAAGTTTCTTGTTTATTATCAGGGTCCCTTTCACTACCACTACCAGTCACCAGACTCATTTTAATAACAAAGAGCCTCAGACTGGAAAGCTGCCAGGTGTTAATTGCCCTAGAGAGAGGGGGGCCATGGATTACAATGACTTCTGGGTAGTGTTGTAGTTGTTTCACTATTGTCACTGAATAGCCTGCTCGTCTCTTGAAGGCTATTATCTCTGAATACGTTTTGTGATAATCACCATGAATCATAGGAAGTAGCTTGCAAAGTATCCCACCAAAATGTTCAAGTGATGGCTTATTTTGAAGGTATGAATCTGTACTTTCATAATATGTAAAAAAAAAAAATTAAGATCCCTCAACATGACCCTGAAGTCCATACCTGGTCACATATTTGATTTTCGAAACATGCAGTACCAGCCAGATTCGCTTAGGGGCGCCATCGCTCCACTGCAGTATCATTGAGGGGATTTTAAAAAAAATTGCTTTTACAGTCCTGTGGGCGGATCATAGAGCCTTGATTCCAAACGAAGACCCTCCATCTTTGATCAGCTTGCCGAACGTATTTTTCAGAGTGGAATAATGGGATTTATGATTAGCCAATGTACATATCGATCTACCAGAATCCGATGACTGGTGAGAATCCGATGACTGGTGAGGAAACATGGCCTGATGGTAGGATAATATTACCCCAAATTACAGCTGGATTGGACATTGTTTTATAACCTAACGTGATAGACTACTGACATTGGCTACCTGAACGCACACTCTATTGCTAACCAATAATACTGATCGGCGTTCCCCGCCGCCCCCATTTCATCCATAGATGCTCTGTAATAGTCCGGATGCTACGCAGTTTGTTTTATTTCATTCGTATATATACAGCAGAAATGGCATTTGATATAACGGCGCCAACGTTTAGCCTTTTTTGCAGCTTCCTGCAGAAAAGCCTAGACGAAAAGCGCGATATAACGTTAGGTTATGGCTATAACCAAGTTCTGTTAGTTAGGGGTGACGCTTGGCATCACTACTGCACTATCTCGCATATGTGCACGCGCACTGAATAAAGACCACAAATGTACCTTTAATCCCAATATTCGTCTGACCACACCCCTCATCAGCTTACCTTCATAAGCAGGTGTGTGGTCACCTGCTCTCCTCCTTCCCAAGCTTTCACCACAATGTGAGGTCAAGGGCTGCAGCGGCCGTCTGATGCCAAGCGTCACCCCTAACTAACAGAACTTGGTTATAGCCATAACCTAACGTTCTGTTCCGTTAGGGGCTCTGCTTGGCATCACTACTGCACAAGGGGAGGCCAAGCGGAGCCGCTGGCTGACAAATACACCCCGCTGACAGCCCCCCACAACCATCAGAACAGGGAGGGCCGAGCCCCCCCGACCCCCCCTAATGGAGGGCATCCCCCCTATTAGGGGCTTCACGGGAAGGCGACGGACCCGACCGTGCGAAGAGGCACTCAAGCAACTCAACGCACAGGGTGAGCAGACCGTGGCTTGACCCCACGACTACACACACGCACAACCCGCATGCCACCCGGGAACGAACGGAGGAACAACCTCGTTACTGCCCCCAGAATCACGGGGGCAAGGGCAAACCCAACCCCGTGGCAAGGCCGTAGCAGCGGAGCGCGAAGGAAGACCCAGACCCACCAAAAGGACTGGACTCCCTGGAATGGGGGCCCGGAGAAGTCCATGATGCCAGCATCAAGACCCCACCAGGTGGGCACGTAGTGCCCCGCCCCCCACATCGCCAGCGTATTCGGACAAAGGCCCCTCAGTTACTGCACCTGGTATTCCCAGGCGGAATCCCATCCAAGTACTAACCAGGCCAGAACCTGCTTAGCTTCCGAGATCGGACGAGATCGGGCGTGTTCAGGTTGGCATGGCCGTAAGCCGAGCGGGCCCTGTCCCCCCAATAGTACACCGCCTGGCACACTGACCCTGCAGAATAGGCAGTCAGCATGGCCGTAAGCACACAAAAAAAGTTAACCAACGGAAGCAGGCAGCGCACCGGGGAAAAACCAGGCAACAGGCTGTTAACCCTAGCCTGGAGACTGCGGACGAGACAGGCGCCAGAGGGGACAGCTGAACACAGCCGCGCCGGCGGAAGGGGCGTATGCTGGCGTTGTTGCATGACCAAGCCTCCATTTAAAAACCCCCACCCAGAGGGGTTGAGGCAGAGAAGGCTGACACGATTGGCAGACGTCATGAACGTGCAGGGGCACCCTCAACCGGTGAACCCGAGAGTTGACACTGCTCCAACACACCAGGGAATCAACCACCTTGGCGTTACCCAATGCGGTGGTTGTTCCTATAACCCCTCAAGAAAAAACTCCAAAACACACCTGCGGGTATACACCAGCTATACCGCAGTACAAGTGTCTCAGTTTTCAAAAAAGGGTTAACCCAGGCCTACGGGTCGACGAACATTACCTCGGACCGGGCCTGGCGATACGGGAAGCACAGGGTCACCAGAGGAGGTCAAAGACCACCCCAACAGGCCCCTCTTCGCCATGCGTGAGAGAGGAGCGAAAAATAATGGAGAACCAGCCCCTAAGCACACCGTACTTGGTATTCCCAGGCGGTCTCCCAACCAAGTACTAACCAGGACCAACCTGTGTAGCGGCCGAGATCCGACGAGATCGAGCGTGTACAGAATGGCATGGCCGTAAGCCATCACGACAGTGCTGAGTAAAAACGTACCCAACCAGGATCTCCATAGCGCTTAACCCTGTGACACCCGGACCGACCTGGCATTTTTCCCCCTGAAAAAAGCCCAAGTCCCTCAGGGTACCAGAACAGCAGATCTGCATCCCCGGCGGACAACGGGTTCAACTGATCCGGACCAGCGTGACCAGAACCAGTCCCGTGCCCTAACCACGCCGACATGCCTACTCCAGGAGAAAGGGCAGATATGCGTGTCGATCTTAACATGAAAAGAAGGCGCCACCCAGACGTTCGGGCGAACCGCGCCTGGTGGCCCACCCCAAGGGCGTGAGACCCCTCTACATATGTTCAGATCCATTCCGTCATCATCCCCCAGACATGAACGAGAATCCGTCGAAAACCATCCCAGGTCGTGGGATTTGGTCGTCGGAAGAGGAAAAACCCCCATCTCAGTTGCTTCATAAAAACGCCGTTTTAACCCCAAGCAACCAAGGCGCGGCAGTCAGTCGCCTGTTTACAGCGAGCTAGCACTATACGTGCGTCGGGACACACCCCCATCAATGAACAGGCTATTTAGACCTGTCATTGAATCCCCAAGGCGCCCAGGGGAACGACAAGAGGGGTGTGACACTTCCTAACTCCAACACTTTTTGAATAGAAAAGAAGGAAGCATCAACAGTATGTATCCCAGTCTACACAGCCAGGGGTAAAAAAATTTCACATTTTTACATCCCACCACCCTCCCATAGGAAGGAGACGGGGATCCCCAGAGATACTTCCCACGCGAGCTGTACAGATTGAAAAGAATATATTGCACCTTGAGCCATGTAAAAAATTGGTTTTAGGGCTCTCCGGGGAAGAGGCACTGAACCCATACACACTCAACAATCGAATTGAATCGAATACATATACAATAGAATAGGACACCTTCTAGAGGGTCCACTCACTTTGACAATCTGAGGAGGAAGGCTCTGTACTCTGATGGAGGCTCCCTCACATGGAAGAAGGAGTCCGAACTCACAGAAGGCCCGAACAGGCGCTTGGTGAGGAGGAGCCCTGACCACCCCCCTGAAACAGATCCATCACATGGACCTGAACAGCACACGGAAGTCCTACCAACAGAGACGCGCACGGTGACGTACTCTATGGTGGGGGAATTCCTGCGGTGCACACGCCCAATATACCAGGCCGTGGGACCAGGAAACTCCCCCCCCCCCCCCCCCCGTAACGTGCCGAACCGCCACGTGACGGGAACCTTGAAGGACAGGGGGTGTACCCCTGACCGACAGAAACAAGGGGAAGAGGAAAGGTTACCAGTTCACCCCTTTACGACCCCACACCCATGATACGATGTAATGACAAAAGAGAATATGACACAGTCATAGTCAGCTCTATGAAGCGTTTGACAGCTCCACACAGCGCATGAGCTAACCTGCTATCTGATTTTTACTAAGGAAAAAACACAGAATAGAGAGGGCTCTAAGAGCCCCGGTCCAACATACACATGTGCTTCTGTGGCCAGTCCAACCCAGTTGTAGGTCACATGACACACACAACCCATCATCACCTACAAAAAATGGCAAAAACACTCAACAGAGGAACGCCGTTTTTCACAATGAGAGAATACATAATTCTCGATTAGTATCGGCCACAGGCCTTGCTAAGCACACACGACAGCGACCAAACCATCTTTTCTTTTAGGAAAATAAAGTTTCTCCAGCAGTTTTAGCACAACCTCAGCAATCAAGCTAAGGGTTACATCGCATCCCTACCACACAAAAGACACAATTAGTGCACAACATGTCTGATAGGAGGATGAAAAAGTCCCCAGGGAACCGGGGGGAAACACAATCCTCTTTTTTACCCTCAATACGGCGAGTTAAAACAGGAAAACCTGTTAATATGTGAACACACTGTTCATTGTCATCACAGGCTGAGAAAAGAACATTCTTTTACTCACTTGTCACCAAGCATAGCTTCATAGGTTAGTTACCTTAGTTGTGAGTACACGGTACATATAAACACCATGATGTTTCTCACACAACAACCAGATCATTACATCCCGATTTGCACAGAGAAGCTAACTGCCAGTGACAAAAACAGCTCACACATAACCCGCGTCGTATCCTAAATGCATTGCAGCAACACACGTTTTGGGAAAAACATCGTTATTCACAATACATTTAGAAAAGTAAAACCAGAAGACGTGTTATAAGGTCTGGTCAAACCTGGTCCTACCCGGAACGTAGATCAGCGAAGTGCAGTCACAGACACCGTAGGAACACAGCCGCTCCTGTGTTGTTCGAACTGGGCAGCGTCGCCGCTCCAACCCGCACTACAGTCCTCTTTGTTGATGCAACCTTGCCATCCTGGCTCAGGGCAGGGTCGACGAAACATCCCCTGTCAAGGATGACGTCGTAGTCAAGAGTGTAAAACATGTTAAAATCAAAGCACGTTCAACAGAATAGCATCAAGCTAACGGCCGCTCCAACCGTTCGGGCGCTACTGCCCCTGCTCGCGAGACGCCGAGCTAACGGCGCACGCGACCAGAAGCGAGCTCACGGCGGCGCGCGAGAAGCTAAAGCTACCCCGCGCCAGGCCATGGCCTATAGCAGCAAGCTAACGTTACCTAGTGATCACGACATGCTAGCACCGCAGCTAACAGCTGACTGGCTAACAGTAGGCCCAACCTAAGCAGGCCATGCAGCGATCCCAGCAGGCTAACGCAGCAGTTAACAGCTGACTGGCTAACCGTAAGCTAAGCAGCTATCACCTGAACATGTAAACAATGACATAACACTCACCCAGACAGGCCGCCGTTCTGAACCTCTCCTCACTTTTTAAGAGAAAAGAGAAACAAGATGTCAACACTGCTTTACAACGGTGATTTTACCAACACCCGACGGAATCAGCACAATACCAAACTGGCCTGTGTAGCTGACTTGAACATGGATCTGCCGCTATCGCACATCCATGCACATATCCCCTCGTGAAGGAATACTCTCATTTGGATATGAAAGATGGGGCCTTAACACGGTGACAGAGAGATGTCCACTCGTCCAGAACACACAGGGATCACCAGTGTTAATGGTCGCGGCCCACTAGTTAAAACTATAATGGTCTTCAGACCAAGGCCTTCTGTCGCCTAGGTGGCTGAACAAAGGATCCTAGCCTGGGACCGGTTTCCATAAACATTGTCAAGTAGCCCCCATAGCACTAACAGACAAGTGGAGCCTGCCAGCAAAACACTACTCACCCAACCTGGAACGCACCGCTTCTCACAACAGCGGCATGTCCGACAGTTCAGCTGTGGCCTGACAGGTTTCACCCCAACAAACACAGCAAAGAACTGCAGTTGAGAAGCATGCAGCGGCGTGCTCCCAATACGAAAACCGGTGGAGGGTTTTTAGAATGATCATCATCTTCAGGCGGCTAGGTGGTGTAGTGGGCAAGGCACTCGCCACCAGTGTGGAGACGCTAGGATTCGCGTGTTCGAATCCAGCTCTCCACATTGTTTTCAGTTTAGCTGGTCGTCCGCAGTAATACACATTGGCCGTATTACGGGGAGGGAAAACTGAAGGGTGGGGATCGAACGTTGTGAACAAGCGACTCCTACAAGTCGGTTGGTGCGCCTGCGCAGTATAATCAGGAAGTGTCGGGGGCAGCGTGAGCCTCCCATGCGTTACTCCTCGACACTGAGAGATCGAGCTGCGCAGGTGAAAAGATGCGACTGCTGTTACCTCAAGTACCGGAGGGGACTTGTTCTATGTATGAAACAGCGTTCGTGACAGGGGAGGGTTGAATTGGATGATACGAAATTGGGATGGGAGAAAATATAGAAAAATGGGAGAAAAAGTGGATAAAAAAAAAAAGAATGATCATCATCTTCCAGACACTCCAGTACGAAGACAATATCGCCGTATTTTCTCGAAAATAGTGAGAGAAAATAAAGATATGATGTCAACGTATCCTTGTTTCCCAAAGCTGCTCCTAATCCTTTCTTCCATCATGGTGTCAAGTGTGGGGATCTACCGAGGCACTTCTTCCTTGTGGTGAAAGCGAGAAGGAGGAGAGCAGGTGACCACACACCTGCTTATGAAGGTAAGCTGATGAGGGGTGTGGTCAGACGAATATTGGGATTAAAGGTACATTTGTGGTCTTTATTCAGTGCGCGTGCACATATGCGAGATAGTGCAGTAGTGATGCCAAGCAGAGCCCCTAACGGAACAGAACTTATATTCACGACGCTATAAAATGACAACCAACCGATGGATTTTTATTTTCTTTAAGCCATTATGAAGGCACGGTTTATGCACTCAAGTGACAATGAGAATGGACAGATAGCAATACTATAAATGATATATAAAGCTCTTAAAAAGTACATCGGTTTGTTTACAATCCTCTGTCCTCTGAGGCCTAAATCGCCGCGGGCCTGCGGTCGCCATAGTGTTAAGTAGGGCTGTCAAAATGTATGCGTTAACTCTGGAGATTAATTTAAATTGATTAAAGCATTAAAATAAATTAATCTAGATGAATCTATGGAGTGAAGAATCTTCAATCTTAGCGCCGTGGAAATAAGAAAGAGGTCTAGCC
Organism: Notolepis coatsorum; assembly: GCF_963971535.1. Classification (NCBI taxonomy): domain Eukaryota; kingdom Metazoa; phylum Chordata; class Actinopteri; order Aulopiformes; family Paralepididae; genus Notolepis; species Notolepis coatsorum. The sequence goes on along the minus strand of NC_140171.1, from coordinate 59,749,292 downwards.
AAGTCAATGTTGATGGTTTTGTTGAACATTTGTATTTCACAGGAGAGAAACTGTATTCAAAGAAAGCTATTAAAATAGTTTTTGAATCTAAATATACTTTATTTGTGTTGATTTTACATTAATTCCATGATTTTACTCAAGTAAATATCTGTTACAAGCTTCGGTCTTATGTAGAAAAATGCTATTTTTAATCTAGATTAATCTAGATTAATTACAGAAAATTGTGAGATTAATTAATTAAATTTGTTTTATCTATTGACAGCACTACTTTTAAGCCTTTTTGTGAGCAATTTTGCCCCATAGGAAAGAATGGCATATGTTCAAAACCTACAGTGTAGCAACCAGTGTTGTAGTCGAGTCACAAAATCTCCAGTCCGAGTCGAGTCTCGAGTCCACAGTGTTCGAGTCCGAGTCCAAGTCCAAGGCACCAAAAAAGAGCCAGAGTTGAGTCTGAGTCAAGTCCCCATTACCAAATGATTAGGGCCTATTGCAACTTTTTTTAATACAAATAACTGTATTTATCAATTAACAAGTCAGAGTCCTCGTCTGCACCTTCCGAGTCTCAATGCCCGAGTCCAAGTCCAAGTCAGAGTCATTAGTGCTCAAGTCCAAGTCGAGTCACGAGTCCTGAAAATCAGTCCAGGACTCGGACTCGAGTACTACAACAGTGGTAGGAACTGCATGTTTAGTTTTTGCAAGACATCCTATATCACACTTAATTTAGCACGCAAAAATAAAAAAAAATACAATGTGGACGGCAGTCCACATGCACATTAAAGAAAACACAATGGAATCTCCCAGGATCAGCATTTGTTTGACAGTCACACTACGGCTCCACATACACATGAATGGACTCCCCACCTGGATTTGGTGATTTTACACACAGAGGCCATACAACTGAATTACACATAATTGCCCAAAAACCCTCATCACCCCCTTGCACTATTGCATTATTAAAATATCTAAGCTTTAACTTTGATTGACATTTTCTTTTTACAGAGGAAAACATTTATAATAAAAAAATTATAATAATAATAATAAAAAAAAAAATATATATATATATATATATATATATATATATATATTTTTTTTTTTTATTATTATTGTTATTATTATTATAATTTTTTATTATAAATGTTTTCCTCTGTAAAAAGAAAATGCCAGTGAATTTTTTTTTTTTTCAAAAATGGCCAAGTGACAGCTCTGAGCTCTCTGATCAGGCTGATGGAGAGCTGTCAATCACTTAGTGCAACACACTG
>NC_140171.1:59594750-59747833 GCF_963971535.1 Notolepis coatsorum | reverse complement strand
GATATTTAGGGGAGGCTAGGTGGTGCAGTGGGCAAGGCGCTCACCACCAATGCAGGAGACGCTGGGTTCGAGCCCAGCTCTCCGCATTGCTATCAGCTTGGCTGGTGGTTCATACTAATACAATTGGCAGTATTAGGGGGTGGGAAGCTGATGGGTGGGGATCGGACGTTGTGGACAGTGACTCCTACAGGTCGCTTCGTGCGCCTGCGCAGCAGAATCAGTAAGCGACGGGGGCGGCGTGTCCCTCCCACGCAGACCCCCCGACGCTGAGAGATCGCGCTGTGCAGGTGAAAAGATGCGACGGCTGCTTACTCGAGTACCGGAGGGGACACGTGATGTAAGGCTTCGTCCACATTGCAGCCGGCTTGTGGGAGGCATAGCCTAACAGCGTTCGAGACAGGGGAGTGTAGAATTGGACAATACGAAATTGGGATGGGAGAAAAATAGAAAATGGGAGAAAGAGTAGATACAAAAAATATATAAGTATGATATTTAAACATGGTCCCCAAAATTAATGGAAGCGAATGAGGAGCCTGACACCTGGGAGGAATGGGGGTGTTGCAGCCTTGGGGATGTTTTAAAAATATAATTTAATATATAATATAATATAATATAATAATTTTGTGCTTCACCAAGAAATTTGGTCAGCAGCCGCCACTGCGGGCAACACAGAAACCTGGGCCCTCATTTATCAACAATTCTTAGAAAGTGTTCTATGTTCGTACGTAAGCACAGAATTTAGAATGTGTGTACGCACAGAAATATTGGGATTTATCAACCGTGCGTACACGGGTCTTACGCTCCTCTGTGTTGATAAATACCTCTTTGTTCTACCGTCAATGCTCATGCATGATTATCCATATATGGTCATGAAACACCCCCCATGGGATGTGAAATAATGGACTGACCCGAGCGAACTATGAGAAACTCCACGAGCGAGATTGTTCACGGAACCAAGAAGACACAATCCGTGTTATGGTATAAATAACAGGCTGGCGGACTTGTACATGGTGATGTCAGATATCAAGACTCCTTAAGACTATTGCTGCAATTCTGCCTGGACAGCTTAAAATACTAATAAAGACCGTTCGTTAACCACTGTTTGGCGTTAGTGTGTCATTATAACCATGCTGGAATATGAATGCCTTTATTTGTTCTGTTCGATTGGCTACCGGGTATAATATGATTTGTACTATAGGCATACAATCTATTTTGTTGTCGGTATTAGGTAGCCTATATGAATTACATATAATAGCAGCCATAGCCTACATTATGCAACAGTAACTTGCGCATATTTAATAACACATGGCACAGCCCTGCGAAGCCCTGCATACAGTGAACCTACTTGATCATTAATCTAGCTGTTGTATCTTTACGCTTATGAAAACATTAAATAATATGTAGGGGAGACCGGGGCACAGTGGATCAAGGGGCACAGTGAATCAGTGGCTATTTATAGAAACTTGTACACAGCAATGCCTTGATGATGTCATCAGTGTGTGCCTCTGGTCAATCCATATCTGAAAATGTGCTTAATTTCCAGGCAACACACTTTTGTGAAGAATTGAAAGGTAATCCCCGTTGTGTACCATCAAATGTAAAATTTCGGGTTTCTTTTGTTTTTGTGATTTAGTATAGATCATCCAGGAATAAGAAACCAAGCACATGTTGGTAATTTGAGGGATATTTAATGAAGAGTTATGAGCATGTGTCCTCTCTGCTGCTAATGGCCATGGATGAAAACATTTCACATGATTGCACATCGGGGCACAGTGGATACATTTTTCAAGTGATTCACTGTGCCCCGGTAAAAGGAGGTCGCTTTGTTTGTTGACTAACGGCAATATTAACTCCTCAATTTAACTATTTTTTATTCCAAATATAACTATATATATATATATATATTATCTGTGCCATACTATTGCGTGCTTTATCTGGTTTCAGAAAAATGGTACGCAACAGAAAACTGGACTCCAGAAAAATTGGGAATACCGACAATGAAAAAATGAACTTCAACAGAATTCGAGTAGGCCTATCATCACACCAGAAGAAATCAGCCCTTTTCCAAAGGCACCACCACGCAAAAACAAAGGTGGAAAAAAGAAGGGAAAAACCCTTGTTCTGACAGACACTCCAATCAAAGCTATATATGGAGGGAGACACGTCAAACTCTGATGCGGATGTTGATGCGAGAAGACTTTGTTATGACGCATCAGATTATGATGACCTTGATGATGGCCAACTAGAGGACTTAGAATTGCCGGATTGCAATGCTCTGAATGCAACAGATTTTGTGTTGACAAAGTTTGCAACAAAGAAAACCAATGCAATGTATGTAGGGCAGGTCCAAAGCCGCATTGTGGATGCTGATGAAACCACATTTGAAGTGAAGTTTATGCGACGTGAGAAACAAAAGTCATTCACGTTCATTTTCCCAAATATCGAAGACATATCAGAAGTTTTGTTTGAAGATGTTGTAGCAAAGCTGCCCAACCCCATTCAACATGGTGGCACAGCACGTGTTGCACGCCATATGATATTTCCAGTCAATTTCTCCTTGTATTCAAATATGCTGCACTAGGTATTGTAAAACAATTCAGCATCTGCAACTGAGGGTTTTCAATATTGAATAATATGTTGTGTGTTTAGTTTGTGATGCATTTTATTCATTATAACCATGAAAATAATACAATGTTAGGTGTTGCCGTGATTATCTTGTTCACAGATAGGAATGTAGACAGGAGGGGTCCATTGTACATCAGTAAACCTTGACAGACTTGTGAAGTCAGAGACCATGATGTATCATTCACATTCATTTTCCCAAATGTACAGGATGTGTCAGATGTGTGTGCAAAAGTTCCCAGCACTACGCTGGGTTTTACATAGGCTACTAGCAAAGCATTTCATATTGTTTCAGTATTTTCAACTGTTGGTCTGGTTGATATGTCTAGTTTCAAGTTTCAAGTTTCTTTAATAGTTGTTATACAGAGGTACAGAATACTTTTATACAAAATGCTTCTTACTGTTACGCTCCAGAGACTGTGTTAGACAAGTTAAGTATGAAATAAAATAGTATAGCATGTAAAATAGAAGTAAAAATAGAGGTCACAGTGTTCAGTATAGACATATGTACAATGTTCGATGCAGAATAGAAGTTGAAGGTTGAAGGTTGAAGGTTTTTATTTAGACACAAAACATATACAGATTTTACTCCATTTACACTTTTGTCAAGGATAGGAATGAAAAAGGCGCAGTGACGGATTTGAACATCCGCATCAGAGTTTGACGTGTCTCCCTCCATATATAGCTTTGATTGGAGTGTCTGTCAGAACAAGGGTTTTTCCCTTCTTTTTTCCACCTTTGTTTTTGCGTGGTGGTGCCTTTGGAAAAGGGCTGATTTCTTCTGGTGTGATGATAGGCCTACTCAATTCTGTTGAAGTTGAACCAACTGCTTCAAGTGCCTTTGAAGATGTTGCGGTGTCATCTGGGGCTTCATGTGAAATTTCTGGTGCAGGTCGATGAAGTTCTTTGGCTGGTTGTGGAGGTTCTGGATCTGGGTCTGAAAGCGTGCTCTCTAACCCTAACACTAACCCTAACCCTTAACCCTAACCCTAACCCTCATTTTTTCATTGTCGGTATTCCCAATTTTTCTGGAGTCCAGTTTTCTGTTGAGTACCATTTTTCTGAAACCAGATAAAGCACGCAATAGTATGGCACAGATAATATATATATATATATATATATATATATATATATATATATATAGTTATATTTGGAATAAAAAATAGTTAAATTGAGGAGTTAATATTGCCGTTAGTCAACAAACAAAGCAACCTCCTTTTACCGGGGCACAGTGAATCACTTGAAAAATGTATCCACTGTGCCCCGATGTGCAATCATGTGAAATGTTTTCATCCATGGCCATTAGCAGCAGAGAGGACACATGCTCATAACTCTTCATTAAATATCCCTCAAATTACCAACATGTGCTTGGTTTCTTATTCCTGGATGATCTATACTAAATCACAAAAACAAAAGAAACCCGCAATTTTACATTTGATGGTACAAAACGGGGATTACCTTTCAATTCTTCACAAAAGTGTGTTGCCTGGAAATTAAGCACATTTTCAGATATGGATTGACCAGAGGCACACACTGATGACATCATCAAGGCATTGCTGTGTACAAGTTTCTATAAATAGCCACTGATTCACTGTGCCCCTTGATCCACTGTGCCCCGGTCTCCCCTACATATTATTTAATGTTTTCATAAGCGTAAAGATACAACAGCTAGATTAATGATCAAGTAGGTTCACTGTATGCAGGGCTTCACAGGGCTGTGCCATGTGTTATTAAATATGGGCAAGTTACTGTTGCATAGTGTAGGCTATGGCTGCTATTATATGTAATTCATATAGGCTACCTAATACCGACAACAAAATAGATTGTATGCCTATAGTACAAATCATATTATACCCGGTAGCCAATCGAACAGAACAAATGTGTATGTAACTGAGTTACCATACAATATACAATATACTATGCAATGTACTAATATACAATACTATATAGTGCAGAGCAGAAATGGGATGAGGTACAATTTAGGTACAATTTACAGTAAGGTGTACGAGTTGTAGTGCAAATCCTTTACCAATAAATATAAAGTGTAAAGTGTGTTTAGGTGTTCTAAAGTGTGTAAAGTGGGTGCTGCAGTGAGTTGTTTGTTTAAAGTGAGTGTGTGCGTGTGGATGTGTGTGCTGTGTGCATTTGATGGTTGTTGCATAGTGTTTATTGTTCGTTGAGCAGCCTGATGGCCTGGGGATAGAAGCTTCTTCTGAGTCTTTCTGTGCTCGCCTTAAGACTCCGGTATCGCTTGCCTGACCGCAGCAGTTCAAAGAGGCAGTTGTTCGGGTGGCTGGAGTCCTTGATGATTCTCTTAGCCTTCCCCCTGCACCGCTTGTTGTAAATGTTCTGGAGGGTGGGAAGCCCCCCTCCAATTGTGCGTTCGGCTGAACGTGTCACTCTTTGTAGTCTGCTACGGTTTTGTGCAGTGCTATTCCCAAACCAGGAGGTGATGTTGCCAGTCAGGATGCTCTCGATTGTACATGAGTAGAAGTTCCTAAGGATCTTCTGACTGACTTGGAACTTCCTTAGGCGCCTGAGGAAGTAGAGGCGTTGTCGTGCCTTCTTCACAACACTGTCAATGTGTGTGGTCCATGTCAAGTCCTCGGATATGTGGGCTCTGAGGTACTTGAAACTGTTCACTCTCTCAACCGGTGCCCCGTCGATGCTGAGGGGGCTGTAGTCCTTGACCCCCGACCTCCTGAAGTCCACAATCATCTCTATTGTTTTGCTGACGTTCAGGGAGAGGCAGTTCTCCTGACACCACTGTGACAGATTCTCTACCTCTTCCAGGTAGGCCCTCTCGTCGTTGGCAGAGATCAGGCCCACCACTACTGTGTCATCAGCAAATTTGATGATTGTGTTGTTGTTCCGCTGTGCCACGCAGTCATGTGTGTACAGGGAGTAGAGGAGGGGGCTCAGAACACAGCCCTGGGGGCCCCTATGTTGAGCGTGATGGATGAGGAGGTGCAGTTGCCTGCTCTTACCACCTGGGGTCTGCCCGTCAGGAAGTCTGCATTTGTGCATGTGGCTTTTGTAAGTTAAGTGGGCACTTGTGACAGTTTTTTTTGCTTAAAGACCAGCTTTTTCTCTGTTGGAATCATTCTGATGACAGCAGCAGAGAGGGTAGGATCTTTTAACTGAATAATACTGTGTACATCATTTTGAATTGTGTGACTAAATTGTGTTGTGGAAATAGTTTGTAATTAGTTTCACCCAGCTGACAGACACTGGAGGTGTGGCCTTTGTGCATGTGGCTTTTGTAAGTTAAGTGGTCACTTGTGACAGTTTTTTTTGCTTAAAGACCAGCTTTTTCTCTGTTGGAATCATTCTGATGACAGCAGCAGAGAGGGTAGGATCTTTTAACTGAATAATACTGTGTACATCATTTTGAAGTGTGTGACTAAATTGCGTAGTGGAAATAGTTTGTAATTAGTTTCACCCAGCTGACAGAAACTGGAGGTGTGGCCTTTGTGCATGTGGCTTTTGTAAGTTAAGTGGGCACTTGTGACCGTTTTTTTTGCTTAAAGACCAGCTTTTTCTCTGTTGGAATCATTCTGATGACAGCAGCAGAGAGGGTAGGATCTTTTAACTGAATAATACTGTGTACATCATTTTGAAGTGTGTGACTAAATTGTGTTGTGGAAATAGCTTGTAATTAGTTTCACCCAGATGACAGAAACTGGAGGTGTGGCCTTTTGCTGCAGGTGTCACTCATCAGTAATTAGTGATAGTGATTTAAGGACTTGCTGGCCTAGCGTCAGCGAAGCGTCAAGGAACGAAGAGGGACAAAGAGGAGTTTTCCTGGAGTTATCCGCTAAGGGATCCACCGATCCACCCAGTGATAAGCACACCATAATCCTATATTTCCCTCCCACTCTGCTATTTCCCTACTATCTCGCTTCCTCCCTACAACCTTCTCCCTGCCACTCTTGACACCACAATGTGCCTCATACCTATATCCACAATCTGCTCCTCCAGAACTGACTCTACCCATCCACGCCAGTTTGCTAGCAACCCGGCAAATCTCTCCTACCCTCCTACAGCCACTAATACACCTGTCACAGTACGGGGAGGCTTATGGAATTGTCAATCAGCAGTCAAGAAAGCTGACTTCATTACTGCCTACGCCCATAGTCTAAATCTGCAGCTCCTGGCTCTAACTGAGACCTGGATAACTCCCAATAACTCATCAACACCTGCAGCATTATCTACAAACTATAACTTCACTCACACACCTCGACCCTCCAGACGGGGTGGAGGCACTGGCCTCATGACATCTCCTTCATGGGCTACAAACCTAACACAACTCCCAGAACTGTCACTCTCCTCCCTCGAATATCATGCAATATCTGTCTCTAATCCTTTCAATCTCACCATTGTTACACTCTATCGCCCTCCAGGTCCCCTCGATCACTTCATAGATGAGCTGGACATGCTTCTAAGCTCCTTACCGGAAGATGGTACCCCGCTCCTTCTATTGGGCGACTTCAACCTGCCTGACTCATCTCAGTCGGTCCCAGTGGTCTCCCTCCTACAACAATTTGACCTGACTCCCACTGCCATGCCTCCCACCCACAAAGCAGGCAACTCCTTGGATCTCATATTTTCCCGTAACTCCAGCATCATTAACACCATGGTAACTCCCCTACATGTATCTGACCATTCCTTCATATCCTTCTCACTAACTCTCATGCTTAACCGAAAGGTCTTCACCCCAACTCAAACCGTCTCACTCAGACGTAACCTGGCCTCCCTATCCCCCTCCACCCTCTCCTCTGACATAATATCCGCTCTACCTTTGAGTGACACCTTCTCTGCTCTCCCCACAGAGATGGCAACCTCCACCTTCCTCTCAGCCCTTGCAACCTCCTTTGACAAGCTCTGTCCCCTCGTTGAGAAACCTGCCCGCCGTTCCCCACCCAGTCCATGGCTGACGGATGCAGTGAGAGAACAAAGACAGGTCCTGAGAGCGGCTGAGAGGAAGTATAGAAAATCACGCCTCACTGCTGACATCGACACATATCACAACCTCTTGTTAACATTCTCCAAAATCATTACTAATGCCAAAGCTTCTTTCTTTCACCATAGGATCGAGGCCTCTGCCAAGAATCTTCGCAAACTGCATGCTACCATGTCCTCCCTCCTCACTCCCCCCCCACCCACTCCTCCCTCATCTTTTTCTGCCGAAGACTTTGCGATCTTCTTTGAGGAAAAAGTGGAGAACATCCGCAGCTCCTTCTCCCAACCCCCACCCATTCCAAACGCTGAATCGAGAACCTCATCCTTCACTCTGTCATCTTTCTCTCCCATTACAGAAGCCGAGACCCTGACACTGGTAACGTCGAACCGTCCGACTACATGCCAGCTGGACCAGCTACCCTCCCCACTCCTCCAGACCATAGCACCGGACATCCTCCCATTCCTAACTGCAACCATCAACTCCTCACTCAACTCGGGGGTGGTCCCCACCTCCCTAAAACAAGCCAGAGTCACGCCCCTCATAAAAAATCCAACCCTGAACCCCACCGTCATAGCCAACTATCGTCCTGTCTCTCTTCTCTCCTTTCTTTCTAAAACACTTGAACGTGCTGTATCCAACCAACGTACTGCTTATCTCTTACAGAATGACCTCCTAGACCCCAATCAGTCTGGCTTCCGGACTGGCCACTCCACAGAAACGGCCCTCATTGCGGTCACAGAGGCACTTCACTTAGCAAAAGCGAAAGGCCTCTCCTCTGTCCTGATTCTCCTAGATCTATCTGCAGCCTTCGACACAGTCAACCATCAGATCCTCCTCACGGCCCTCGCAGGAATGGGAGTGGCTGGATCTGCGCTGACATGGCTGACATCATACCTCAACGACCGCTCCTACCAAGTGTCATGGAGAGGGACTCTGTCGGCCACCCGCCCCCTCCGGACGGGTGTCCCCCAGGGCTCGGTCCTAGGACCCCTTCTCTTCACCCTCTACACTAAATCACTGGGTAACATTATCACGTCTCATGGCTTCTCATATCATTGTTATGCCGATGATACTCAACTCTTCCTCTCCTTCCCTCCCTCAGATATCCACGTCTCTGAGCGGATCTTGGCCTGTCTGTCCGACATCTCCGCCTGGATGACGACCAACCACCTCAAACTGAACCTAAGCAAAACAGAATTGCTCCACCTGCCGGCCAAATCCTCCCCCCTGACCGACCTCTCCATCACAGTCGAGAATGCAGCTGTGACCGCGTCCCCGACCGCCAAGAACCTTGATGTTGTCCTTGACGACCAGTTGAACTTCTCTGCTCACATCGCAGCGACAACCAGAACCTGCAGATTCCTCCTGAGCAACGTCAGAAGGATACGCCCCTTCCTGACAAAAGAAGCCACCCAACTCCTCGTCCAATCAACAGTCATCTCCCGCCTCGACTACTGCAACGCACTGCTAGCTGGCCTCCCTGCCACTGCCACCAAGCCTCTTCAACTCATTCAAAACGCAGCGGCCCGCCTGATATCAAACCTACCGAAGTCGGCCCATGTCACCCCACTTCTTAGGGACCTGCACTGGCTCCCCATTGCTGCACGTATCCGCTTCAAGGCCCTCGACCTAGCATACCGTGCAGCAAAGGGAACCGCTCCCGCCTACCTCCGGTCAATGGTCTCTAACTACACACCCTCAAGACCCCTACGCTCTGCATCTTCTGGCCGCCTCAGACCTACTCCTATCCAAGCTCCCGGATGGTCATCAAAGAGAAGCCGCCTATTCTCAGTCCTTGCCCCACAATGGTGGAATGAACTACCCATCCCAGTTAGGACAGCCGAATCCCGTCCAATCTTTCGCCGTCGACTAAAGACTCACTTCTTCAACCACTATCTGAAATGATAAAAAAAAAAAATCTAACCCTGACTAACCTTACTGTCATGCACTTGTCCTAATAAACTAACCTACACTGTAACACGCAACACTTGATGAACATTGTTACTCAGCTGATAGAGTTGTACCCTTCTTGCTGTCTTGTCGTACAGAACTTGTAAGTCGCTTTGGATAAAAGCGTCAGCTAAATGACTAAATGTAAATGTAAATGTAAATGTAAAGTCCAAGACCCACTGGCAGAGGTCATAGTTCAAGCCCAGGTCCCTGAGCTTGGCTATGAGTTTGGAGGGGACTATGGTATTGAATGCTGAGCTGTAGTCAATGAACAGCATTCTCACATAGTTCCCCTGCCTCGTGTCCAGGTGTGATGCTGCTGTGTGCAGCACATGGGCTATGGCATCCTCCGTGGATCTGTTAGGGTCTATTGTTGACATGTCTTATTTGTACATGAAAGTTTTGCTTCATTCACACAATAAAGATGCTGTTTGTGAAAAAATTATGTATAATATTTGGACTGATTCACAGTGCCCCAGGTAGCGATCCACTGTACCCCGTTACTGGGGCACAGTGGATCAAATATATTTTTACATTCAACCCCATCTCAGCATCTCATATTTGGCAGTTGGCAGGATATGATAGACATGTTTTATAGAGAACATATTCTGCTATCAATTCCACAATAGACCAGAACCATGCTGTCATCAAGCCAGGAAACATGCTGAAATATAAGATTTCTGATCCACTGTGCCCCGGTCTCCCCTATAGACTATAGGCCGTCGCTCTGCATTAATAGCCTATATTCTCAAATGGCATTTAATGGCTATCCGACTCCTCACTATCCTCGGACGGACCAGTATATCTTTATATCATATCATATTCATATTCATATCATAGTTTATCAGCCTACCCAGCATGTAATACGTTCTTTGTTAGAACTCAACTCGTTATTATTTTGCGCATAGATTGCAGAAATACGGGAACGTTTTGATTGATATTAAAAGGCTTTGAAATTGTAAAACTAAATACGTATAATTCTGTAAGCAGAATACAAGTCATATCACCCACACGATATATGCTCTGTATCCAGAGCATGTATGCTTTTCATTAATTTAAGACACATTTATTGCAAGGGTTTTGTATACACATAAACTCAACAAATAACCTCTGTTCTCGTTGCAATGCGTTTTTAATTCTTTCTTATAGGAAGGGGGAAGAACACTATATCGTGGGTGTTCATTATGACTTGTATTCTGCTTACAGCTTCGGGGTTCCACTTATTACGTTTAACAATGGCAAAGCCTTTTAAATATAATCAAAACGTTCCCGTATTTCTGCAATCTATGCGCAAAATAATAACGAGTTGAGTTACACGGAGCGCAGTCAGTGCTTATTTCCGCGTTGTAAACATATTCTACCACCGGGCGCCAGCTACGCATGCTCCGAGCTGTGCAGCACAAGTTCAAATTGATAAGTCCCACACTTTGCTTAGAAAAATGATTGTACGCACGGGTTACGCACATATCTGTGCGTACATGTGACGTACCTTGGGTACGTGGGTTGGTCATTACCATTATTACTGTATTTATGACACCTTCTGAACATCAGGTTAGTATATTTAATGTGTTATGTTTTGTAGATGATGTGTGTCTGTGTAAACATGAGAGCTAATGCTGTCTCTTCTCTCCCTGTCAGGGGCTGCCCATCCCTACTGAAGAGTGCTGATTGCTAATGAATGACAGCTGATTGGCAATTAGCTCAAGAGGGATGGGTAGCCAAATACCTGACAGCACACACACGTCTCGGCGCCTCAGTCTCAGTCAATTGCTGGTGACTAGAGAGGAGTGAGGTTGCCATGGTTAGACCACTGTTGTGTGCATATATATATATATTGTTGGCCTAGGTGCCATTTCTCTACCTGAGTGAGTATCCTCTTGTTGGCCTTTGTGCCTATTTTCCACTGAGTGTGGAGTGATACCTTACTGCCTTTTTGCTATTGTTCCCTTCAAGTGGAACTGGATATATATATGTGTTGGTAGGCGGTATGCCATTGCCACTTTATTCATATGTCTTGTTTGTCCTCCATTCCCTTTTTCCCCTTTGTGTGTGTGGGTTGAAATCCCCACCGATGACATCCCCTTTTCCCTTGGGAAAAGGGCCGTGGGTTGAAACCCCCACTATGTAATAAAAACCTTATTTACCATTTGAAAACGTCTTTGTTTACTATCTGCCTACCCGGGACTGTTTGAGAAGCATTTTTCTACTGAGGGGGTTGTTTTTTGCTCATGTAACACCTGCCCAGATTACTATCTTGTATGGTCAATAGACCTCTGTACATGACATGGGGGCTCGTTAAGTTTGCGCAATTGTATGGTTCCTTGTTGGTAAAATAACGGGTTGACTTGTCGATTGAAGCATGTCAGGTGTAATAAGATAGCGTTTTCTAAATTGGTATTGGTAGGGGTCCATTGTCCGTGCACAGTTGATTGATGTAAACCATTATTGTTGTGATGCTCTTAACCATTCTATTTTTCTGCCACATAGGTAACGGGGGGGTCACCTGCTTGGCTAGAGGGTGGGGGGCACGAGTCGTGATTCCGGTGGAGTGCGCAATGAAATCGGTAAGCGACTGAAGATATTTGTAGCCTTTCATCCATCTAGTGGAGTAGTTTATCTGGGATAGGCTAGAGTGACACAGGTGACTCCTAGTTGAGTGGTTAGGACCATTTGTTATTATTTTCATTTAGTAGATGTGGTCAGTTGGATTGTTTTGGTTAAGAGGTATGAAAGCAGAATGTGTCTATTATTATTGTGCACGGTCATGGTTAATTAAGTGAGGACGTGATATATATATGTATATTTTTTTTTTTTTTTTCTCACACACACATAAAAACATAATGTGGCTGTGTCGCCATTTGTTTTGGAAGCCTTTATAGCGGATCCGACAGAGGGTCAAGTGGAAGGTTGCACTAAGGCGGAATTAGGCCTTATTGCTAGGCATTCTGCTATTGCTGTACAAAATTCCCAATCCAAGGCGGATATGAAGGCAGCTGTTATAGCGGGGTTGGTGGAGCAACAGGTGTTTAGCCCGGCTCAGGGAGTAGTGAGTCATAGTGATCAGGAGGTTGCACACACTGGCGAATGGGTTAACTCTCCCTTACGTGATCTTGACATGGATGGTGGTGCTATTAGGAAGGATGGTAGTACGGCCGGAGCTGAAAGTGAGACCGCAGGCAATTCGGATAAAGACTCCACATCTTCTGGCCATGCGCGCTCTAGTCTGCGTTTGGCCCGTCTCCAGATGGAGGAGAGAGCGCTGTTGCGCAGAGAGGACAGAGACAGGGAGGACAGAGCAGCTGACAGAGAGGACAGAGCAGCTGAGAGAGATAGACGGGACAGAGCTGACAGAGAGGACAAAGCAGCTGAGAGAGATAGACAGGACAAAGCAGCTGACAGAGAGGACAGACCAGCTGAGAGAAACAGGGAAGCTGTACGAGAGAGGGAGGAAAGAGATAGAGAGCTCCAGATTACACTGAAGAGGATGGAGCTGGGGAGTGTTGGCTCTTCTTCACCCTCATCTGAAGGTGGCCATGGCAGTTTTAATGTTGGGCAACATATTGCTATGGTTCCTGTTTTTCGAGAATCTGAGGTGGATACATTTTTTTTGAATTTTGAGCGGGTAGCGGGGGCTGCGAATTGGCCGGAGGATCAGTGGGCACTATTAGTGCAATATAGGCTCACGGGTAGGGCTCAAGACGCATGCCAGTTTTTATCAAAGGAGGACAGCATGGTATATGTGAAAGTGAAGGGTGCTGTCTTGCGCGTGTATGAACTGGTGCCGGAGGCTTATAGGCAGCGGTTTAGGAGACTAAGTAAAGCTCCCTCGCAAACACATGTCGCATTTTCCCATGAACAACGGATGGTGTTCACTCGTTGGTGTGAAGCGTGTAAAGTGGATGGGGTCGAGGCTTTGAGTGAGTTAATCCTCATGGAACAATTTAAAAAATTTGTGCCCGAACACATGATAATACAGTTGGAGGAGCGAAAGGTTTCTACCCTCCAGGAAGCTGCAGTTTTGTGTGACGAGTTGGCAATGATCCACAAAAATGTTTCTGCATCACATGGTTCTGTGCGAAATGATGTGTATGTAGGAGGCGACGAGCGATCATTTCGACCACGCTCGCCTCCGTCAGAAAAGAGACATTGTGATTATTGTAGCAAGCAAGGTCATTTGGCGGCGGACTGTTATGCATTTGTGCGCGATCGGCAAAATACTGACAGGCCAGCTCAGGAACCAAAGGTGGTGGGGTTGGTTAGCACTGTCTCACGCCCTGGGCGGAGGGAACCGGACAGTTGTTTTGATCCTTTTATATCTTCTGGTTTTGTGTCACTGTCGGGTAAGGTCTGTGACCAGCACGAGGTGAGGATCCTTCGTGATACAGGTGGTTCACAGTCCTTTATGCTGGCGGATGTATTGCCGTTGAGTGTGGAGTCGTCTTGTAATACAAGTGCTATTGTATGCGGAATAGAGATGGGCTACACGCCCGCTCCGTTACATATGATACATGTGAGGTCAAAACTAGTCACAGGTTGTTTTCCCGTGGCGGTTCGTTCCTCTTTTCTGGTAGCCGGAATTGATTTTATCATGGGAAATGATATAGCTGGGGGGAAAGTTCTGTGCGATGCGTTGATTGAGTCGGCAATCCGGCCACGCTCGCCGCCGTCTAGGAGACCGGTGGTGTGCAATTATTGTAAAGAGACAGGCCATGTGGTGAAAGGATGTCGTACGCTGAGGAAGCGACAGGACAAAATCACAAAGTCAGCCCAGAAACCAAAAGGTGTGAGTGTTGATTTTGTCGTGGGGAGCAAGTTAGCTGGGGAAAGTGTGATTCCTGTAGTGGGGGTTGAAAAGGCTCCATTGGCTGACTTGTGTTGTGATAATGTTGATAATAATCACCCCAATGTGTTTTCTGCTTGTGTTGTCACCAAGGCACAGGACGGAATGCGAACTCAAGTTTTGTTTTTGAGTGACTCTGTCGGTGGCGAGGCGGCTCTCGCCGAGGACAGGGGGCCATCTGTTGGAGAGATGGAAGAGGTTGCTGTATGTAGAGTTCAGGGGGAGCTGGTAGTTCCCGAACCCTTTATTGGAGAGTGGATGATGGAAGACATACCGCTACCACCTGAAGTTGCATTCGTCAAGCAGGGTCGCCCGAGCAGAAAAACTCTAAAGCGAGCTCTAAAACGGTGGAGGCTGGGTGTGTAGCTGACCAGGTGCATTTGACATGGTTTTTTGTGAGTTAGATCTCACCGCATTTTTGAGACCGGTTTGCATTCGGTAGTCGGTGTGTGCTACATGCAGTTTTCAATGACGTCACTGCGCGTCTATTTTTGCATACGTGCATTGATTGTGAGAGGAGAATTTTGTTTTGGTTGTTTCTGTTTTCCCTGGTGGGTGGTACTAATCGGATGTTGGGTAATAAGTAATAATGTTTTGCTAACCCTACAGGTTCGCTCTTATGGGGGGAGGTGTGACGTACCTTGGGTACGTGGGTTGGTCATTACCATTATTACTGTATTTATGACACCTTCTGAACATCAGGTTAGTATATTTAATGTGTTATGTTTTGTAGATGATGTGTGTGTGTGTAAACATGAGAGCTAATGCTGTCTCTTCTCTCCCTGTCAGGGGCTGCCCATCCCTACTGAAGAGTGCTGATTGCTAATGAATGACAGCTGATTGGCAATTAGCTCAAGAGGGATGGGTAGCCAAATACCTGACAGCACACACACGTCTCGGCGCCTCAGTCTCAGTCAATTGCTGGTGACTAGAGAGGAGTGAGGTTGCCATGGTTAGACCACTGTTGTGTGCATATATATATATTGTTGGCCTAGGTGCCATTTCTCTAGTGAGTATCCTCTTGTTGGCCTTTGTGCCTATTTTCCACTGAGTGTGGAGTGATACCTTACTGCCTTTTTGCTATTGTTCCCTTCAAGTGGAACTGGATATATATATGTGTTGGTAGGCGGTATGCCATTGCCACTTTATTCATATGTCTTGTTTGTCCTCCATTCCCTTTTTCCCCTTTGTGTGTGTGGGTTGAAATCCCCACCGATGACATCCCCTTTTCCCTTGGGAAAAGGGCCGTGGGTTGAAACCCCCACTATGTAATAAAAACCTGATTTACCATTTGAAAACGTCTTTGTTTACTATCTGCCTACCCGGGACTGTTTGAGAAGCATTTTTCTACTGAGGGGGTTGTTTTTTGCTCATGTAACACCTGCCCAGATTACTATCTTGTATGGTCAATAGACCTCTGTACATGACAGTACACAACGTTGATAAATGAGGGCCCTGGTCCTCAAGCAGGAATCGAACCCAGGACCTTCTAGCTGTGAGGCGACAGTGTTTTTTATTTATTTATTTTTTATTATAAAAAATAATCAGTTTACATTTTATGCATTTTCTATATATATATATATATTAGGGCTGTCAGTTTATCGCGTTAATTAGATTAATTAATTACACAGCAAATTATCGCGTTATGAAAATTAACTCAAAATTAATTACAAAAAAAAGTTTTTTTTTTATTTTTTTTTTTTTAATAATTTTTTTTTGTATCTCATTCATTCCATAAGAATGTAGAATACACATTTACAGATTTTTTTTTAATATGGTCCATTTGCATGTTCTTGGTATCTGATTCTAGGGACATCTATGAATCTCAGGGAATGTATTCCCAGTGTCAGAAATACTGTGGGCTAGATCCACAAAGAATGGATTGCACAGTGCAAGTTGCACCCTTACTTACAATTCATTATGAATTGAAAATGGGGGACCCTGATGTAAACAAGACAAAAGTCTTTCTCTGATCTGCATCCCCTTAACAATTGTGTGTATTGAGCCGTACTGTATTGTACCCATTCTGCAATCTGTTAATAACATTTTCATTCAATCACTCAATCTGTGCTGTGATTGATTGAATGAAAATTTTATTTTGAGTAAATTGTAATGAACCAAATGAGAATATCAATATTTTTTTTGTTATCTTTGACTGTGAATAACACCATGCTCAAATTGACCAGACCTGAAAAATCTAAGCAAATTAATAGATGGAAGATGATTAAACAGAAGGTTTTGTAGATACAGTACTGAATTCTGCCATCCGGACACATGCAATTTGAAATATGATTATAGAATATAGAATATCAGGCATAAAATGGTTATGCGATTAAAATGCGATTAATTAGATTAATTAATTACAAATCCTGTAATTAATTAGATTAATTTTTTTAATCGCCTGACAGCACTAATATATATATATATATATATATATATATATATATATATATATATATATATATATATACACACTATATTATTTAAATGTCTTACTCACATTTCCCAGGCATAGCCCACCCCCTTCTTTTGCGCTTCCCTAAATCAACCAACAAAAACAGAACAAGCCACAAAGAAAACAGTGTTATATATACTTATTTCCTATACAACAAATCAAGCATAACCAAAAAACCTCCCCTATCCCACCCAAACAAACCCAAAACCAAACTCTACTTTACCTTTTCCAAACTTAACACATTTACCAATGTTAATGAACCATCTCTTAAATATCTCCTTACTCAGCAATTTCTCTGTCAACATAACATCCCTTTTCATTCAATTCAAAAAGATTGGCCATACTTCCACCTTTCTCTGCTCAGAAAAAGTTATTCGCCTTCTCAAGACAACCGCATACCTGGCATGACTCAATACATAATTGATGAGATTTCTCTCCTCCTTCTTTCCATCTAATGCACCAAACAAAACATATCTCTTCCAATCTGTATATTTGATTATTCCCCAGCTCGCCCTAAATGGCCTGCACCTGGAGAAAACCTGGCACATACTCATATACAAAATCCTTTATCTGTGTCATCCCTGCTCTCAGGAAGATTTTACTATACAATACATTGTTATTGTGGCATATCCTGGGATTCAGGAATACTGGCTGATTTAAAACCATATCCAGTCCCACACAATCATATACAATGTTAGGCAGGTACTCTGCCCATGCCTGTAATACCTCCCTATACATCTCCGGTATATTTTCCGTCATTAAAGGCTTAAAGCCCATAAATAAGCTATTGTCACCACACCTACCTACCTTCTCTAGGCTCTCTTTAAAAAAACACTTCCATCCGTATTTGGTCTCATCGTAAATATATTTCTGTACACATTTCAATCTTACAGTTTTCTTCCTTACCTTTATGTCAATTAAATTCAAACCACCCTCATTACACTTACCTATTAAGACTTTGTGGGCGATTTTTGGTGACTTCCCCCACCACAGAAAGTCCGCCACAACCCTATTAATCTCATTTTCTATTGCCTCTGGCATATCCAAGGCACCTAACACATATGTCAGTTTAGACATCAATAAGCTATTTATCACCACAACCTTACCCTTCAATTTTAGTGTGCGTTGCTTCCAAAATTGAAGCACCTGTTTAATCTTATTAATTATACCTACCCACGTTAAATCCCTCTCCTCTTTCTCCTCTATCCCTATCCACACACCCAATATCTTTATGTGCCCCTCTGCTTTTTTCAGCGGAACCACACAATCACTCATTTTTACTTTACCTACACACAATAACTCAGTCTTATCAACATTAATTTTGGCTCCAGATGCCTTACCATATACCTCTACGCACTTCATAATTCTATTTATGCTCTCCATGTCTCTCACCGTAAAGGTAGTGTCGTCCGCATATTGGTGGATCAAACTCTGCTCCCCGTAGGGTATTCCTATTCCAATTATTTCCTTTTTACTTTTTATGTATGTGGCCATAGGCTCTGCGGAAATCGCATAGAGCAAAGCTGAAAGAGGAAACCCTTGCCTAACAGACCGCTCCACCCTAAACACATCTGTAATACACCCGTTACATTTCACACAGAATTTTGCATCTTTATACAAAACACGTACCCAGTTGACCATCCTCTCCCCAAAACCAAAAACCTCCATGACCCTGATCAGGAAAAAATGCTCAACCCGGTCAAAAGCCTTGTTAAAGTCCACACTGAGTACTGCACAATCATCATTATTATAATTTACATAATTTACTATATCCTTAATCGTTCTTACAGTTTATGTGATGTCCCTACCCGGAACACTGTAGGCCTGGGTTGGCGCCACTATGCTCCCAATTACTTTCTTGACCCTGTTGGCCAGAATTTTGGTAAGCACCTTATAATCAGAATTCAACAAACGTATAGGCCTATATCCTTCTAACTTTGTTTTACACCCTTTGTTTTTAAATAAAATTGTCAAGTCACCAGTGGTCATTTCTTCATTACACTCACCATTCCTCTCTATTTCTCTGTACACTTTCAACAAAATAGGTGCTAGCAGACCAACAAAAGCCCTGTAAAATTCTCCTGACAAACCATCAAGCCCAGGACTTTTGTTATTCTGCAAGCCCTGAATCGCTTCCCTCACTTCTTTTTCAGTGATTTCACCATCACACATCACTCTATCCCCTTCATCATCTAATCTCATTTTCACAGTTTCCAGTACATTGTTTACACATTCAATATCCACTCCTTCACTCTTGTACAATTTTTTATAAAAAAATTCCACTGTATCCAATATTCCAACTAAGTCATTCACTTTTTCCCCTTTTTCGTTTTCTAGCTCTCTTATGTATGTCCTTCTCTGTTTACCTTTTTCTAGGCCTAGAAAAAACGAGGTGCTCCTTTCTCCTTCAAGGGCATATTTCGCCTTGCTCCTCATTATTGCTCCCATGCACTTTCTTCTTTCATTCTCTGCCCACTTTGCCTCTAGCTCTGTATACTTCTCTGCACTGTGTTCTGGATTTTCTTTAAATTTTTCCTCTTCTTCCGCTAGCAACCATTTTAATTCCCATTCTTCTCTTTTGTTTTTATAATTTCTGGCCTTTGTATATCTTATACTTATCTTTTTTACATTAATTTTAACTTGTTCCCACCACATACCCACATTTTCATTAAACATTGGGTTTTCCATTTCAGCTTTCACATACCCATATATATTTTTTTTTTATATTTCTCCTCACTCAGTACACTTGTATTTAACACCACACACCCCCACCTCTCCCTTGTATTTCTATTCCTAAATCAAAACACACAGCCGCATGGTCACTCAAAAAATTTAACTTCTGTTCTATATTGTTAATGTAATTCCGTATTTCCCGTTTAACCAGACATAGATCAATCCGGCTTTGCCTTAAGCAGCCCGCCACCACTTGTTTCCTTGTAAACCCTCTTTTCCCAGAATTCTCCTCTCTCCACATATCCACTAGATCCACACCAGAAATTATTTCTGTTAGTGTATTTCTAGCTGTTTCACACTTGGAAATCTTGCTCATAGTATCTAACCTACTTTGCAAAGTGTTAAAGTCACCGACAAACAAACAATTCCCCTTCATGTGCACCTTTAGCTAGGGTGACCATATTTTCATTTCCAAAAAAGAGGACATGCTGGCCCCAGCCTCGAGATACTTAATGATACTTTGCACAATCGAAGCGGGCATGGCCACCTTCATTTCACTATGTCTTGTGTACTGTACTGTATGTGATGAATAAACCTCTTGAATCTTGAATCTCTACTCAAAGTTTACTCAAAGATGCCTCTATTGTTTTAACATATGCTTGGAAACATGCACCCAGAAAAGCGGCAATTTTTTTTTATACTTGAACTTGAGGACTGCATACTTTTTTTGTAAAGCTTATCTTTATACATTATGCTTATAGCACATGCATAAGCCTGGTCTCTTTTGAAAGATAACATTCTGAAGTTACTAATGCAAAAAAGGAAAATCACTTTTAGTGCTAATGAAATAGAGTAGCATATAGGTCTGAACTTGAGTTGAACGTGCACTTGTGTACTCACATCTTTATGCAGTGGTTGCAATATCCCAAATTTAACCACATAACATGCGCCCAGAAAAGTGGCAATTTTTTTTTACTTGAACTTGAGGACTGCATACTTTTTTTGCAAAGCTTATCTTTATACTTTATGCTTATAGCACATGCAAAAATCACTTTTAGTGCTAATGAGTAACACAGGGCTGAACATGAGTTGAACTTGTGTACTCACGTTTTTGTGTAGTATAGTTGCAATATTCCAAAATAATATATATATTTTTTGTATAAGCTGGAAAACACCACAAATCCATAGCCTGAAGGAACATGGGCCTGAAGGGACATTAACGTGTGTTGTCGGGCCTTACAAATACATTTGATTTTGATTTGATTATCAATAAGGTAGGATATCTGGAACACACAAACACACTCTTTTTTAAATCACATGCCATGAAACTCTGGGACCTGGCTGAATTTAAGACTGCACAAATCATGTTTAAAGCATGAAACAATTCACTCCCGGGTAACATCCAAAAATGATGTTATAGAGAGGGGGGTTACAATTTAGAGGAGAGTCAAACTTCAAGAAACAGGCTGTTCATTCAACAATGTGTGTAGGCTATATTTCAGTTTGTGGAGTGAATATGAGTTGCATAAGATAATAGAGTGTGAAGGTATACTGAATACTGTCTATAGTCCGTGAGCCAGTAGGGTTGGTCGTTACCATCTTGGGGGACTAACTTTCATAGTGATTTTTGGGAAGGTATACACCCCTGCTGCTAGAAGATATGTGATAGCAATGCAGCAGTTGCCTCCAAATGTGTGCTATCACAGCTTTTATAACACTACCAAGCATATCTTTCAGGCCTCCTGTCCGAAATTACATGCCCCAAATTAATCATGATAGCTCCTGAACCATAAGGCCTATAAGCATGTTTCTGGTCTCCTTTGATAGGTAAAAAGCTAGGACATATGAATCCAGTGTAAGTAAACCCACATATATTACCATTCCAGAGTAAATGGAGATACAATGAAGGAAAACATCATATTTTTACCCTCGCCTGGTACATAATCTTAATTTAAAAGGCAATATGACCATTATAACCAATAACCCATGGATAATAATGCAACTGAATGTGTTCTCCTACTCCTTGACTACAAATCTAACTCTGGATGTGATGAAAATACACTAAAAATACAACATTTATGATACCGTTTAAAAAGGTATACTCAGATGATGTAAATGTTTTGGCCATGGTTACCGTTTACATGTTGACTGTTTGCTGGTAATTTTACTCCAAAACACTATTTATTTCAATACTGCCATGTTACAAAAACATAAATCTCCCCAAAACATTGAAATCGTAATAAAAAACAATGACTATTGATCAATATGCATATTCAACATTCATATAGGGCCACATAGTGTTATGCCATGTGACCTATCAATGTTTTCAGCCCAGTTAGACCTATACAATGATATAATGCTTATTGGTTTTCAGAAAAATATTAGTTTATTTTGGAAAGTACAGACAGTTCTTAGTCTCTATCCGTGGCGCTGTTGGTGGCTCAATTGGTTTACTGTTAATAACCTAGTAATCATAATAATTGTCCAAGTCTTCCATGTCTTCCACATCTTCATCAGAACTTTCCACACTATCTGAGGTGGATGCCTGGTTCTCACAGTCTGCCAGTCTACACATGTCAGTGCACCTGAGGCCATTTGCAACACATACATCTTGGGAGTGAACATTTCTTTGGACAGTTACAGGCCAGTAGATCCAGGATGGCATCGGGTGCTGGCTGGCCTTCCATCCAGTCCACCACCAACTGTTCAGCTTCCTCTTCTCTCTCCATCTTCCAGCCTCTGCCAACAGGGCGTGGCACTTGTGGGTCCTTCTCCAAACATCTTCTCCATATACCAGCCTGGTAGTTGGCTCTCTGTGCATGTTTTGTTAAGCAGTCCTTGCATGGTGGGAGTTGATGACTTTCAAGTTCACCTTTTTTGGCACAGAAAAGGTGATATCTGAGCTCATTGACGTTGGTGGTTGATGCTTTTGGGGCATACAGGAGACATGTAAATGCTTCTAGTTTGTCCATCAGCTCTGGGGAGAGATCCCATTCCTGACCGAACTCTGAGAATATGTCCTGATTTTGCCTGTTGCTGGTCAGAATTTTTAGGGCACTTAATTGTCTTCCCTTTGCCTGCAAAAGCACTTACAGTGTCACATCCTGCATGCAACCCGATGAGAGCCCTACACACCTCTACGCCAACAGTCGCAGCAACCTTCCTGATGTCCACAAGCCGTGCACAGGATTTACTGCCACACATCTGGAACAATGGGGCCTCAATCTTGTCACAGAATGCTAAAGACATGATAAAGACATCTGTGTCTTCTGAGCAGATAACTACAGATGGGTATCCCTCTCTTGTGGCATGGGCAGTATGGAGAAGTAGGCGCACGCGTGATATTCCAGGGCAAGACCGCGCGACGACGACGATCTTGCCTGAGTGTAACTCCACCGGATAGCATGAAAGATTCAAGTTTCGTGACCAAAGAAGTGACTTGTACAATCATCTTGTTGGGTATGATATCAGTTCTGATATAATTGAAAAGGTCTTTATAGGCTTCCCTTTCAATCCTTTTATACATTCTGAGTTCATCACTATCTGTTTCTTCATCATTCTCTTTGTACTCAGGTGCCTTTTTCTTCATTCTGGTGTAATCCTTATAGCATGCACGATGATAGTGCGCCTCTGCAGCTACTATGTCTCTGCTTGTTACTGCTAGAATCTTTTCATCTCCATTTTGGGTTGCACATTCTCGTAGTGTTTGGTCAGCTCTGAGTTGTAAAGCTTGTACAGCTTTTCACGCACCTGGGAGCCCTTTAGAACGTTCTTCATCCTATCACAAAAAATGCAGATTTTATCATACACTCTTGCTTCTGATGAAGATCTCCTCCTTGGCCTTTTTGATGTATCACCAGCTTCATCAGTAATGCTGTCTTTGACTTTCCTTTTCAGAGTCTCTAAGTCTCTCTTCATGGTGAATAGGCTTCAGCATTTTCCGTGATAGTAGATTCTTGGGACTTCTTTTTCTCCAAGTTCTTGCGCAACATCTAAAATAGGGGCATACTTTCTCACTTTGGCTGCTTCAAGTAATGTTTCCCAGGATGTATAGTCTTGAGGACTAACTAAATGGTCATCATCTTCTTTTGATGTGTCCTGGTGTATGATACACTGTTTCATAGAATCTCTGTGTGTATGGCTCTCCATTCTGATGCAAATTGATTCAGCTACTCCAGATCTAAATCTACTCTACTCGTCTCTCTCACCACAGTACATGAAACAAAAAAAACTAAAAATAATAATCACTAACATTGCTGATGAAAAAATCACCTGTGTGTTTACGTTCAAGTTGAATAACCTCTTAACCTGCACAGTAACAGCTTAACCTCTTAACCCGCACAGTAACATGTTAACACATGATTAATTGATTAAAATGTTCTTTACGCTTTCTCCTAGGATCACGATCGTCCATGCTTGCTGAAAGAAGGCTCTAATGCAGTCCACTTTAGATGATGTTAGAACAGTGGTTGGCTTATAGACATCCAATCAAATGTTTGTTCATATGGGTGGGTGGAGTCAGATGACAATAATTATAGATCTAGACAGCCTTGAAAAGTCATGTCCATGGATCAAATGGGATATCTTTATAAATTGTATCATAAATGTTGTATTTTTTGTGTATTTTCATCACATCCAGAGTTAGATTTGTAGTCAAGGAGTAGGAGAACACATACAGTTGCATTATTATCCATGGAATATTGGTTATAATGGTCATATTGCCTTTTAAATTAAGATTATGTACCAGGTTAGGGTAAAAATATGATGTTTTCCTTCATTGTATCTCCATTTACTCTGGAATGGTAATAGATGTGGGTTTACTTACACTGGATTCATATGTCCTAGCTTGTTACCTATCAAAGGAGACCAGAAACATGCATATAGGCCTTATGGTTCAGGAGCTATCATGATTAATTTGGGGCATGTAATTTCGGACAGGAGGCCTGAAAAATATGCTTGGTAGTGTTATAAAACATGTGATAGCACACATTTGGAGGCAACTGCTGCATTGCTATCACATATTTTCTAGAAGCAGGGGTGTATACCTTCCCAAAAATCACTATGAAAGTTAGTCCCCCAAGATGGTAGCCGCGGCCCAAATTTGGGGCCCTGGCTCACGGCCTATATCTGTATGTCATGTATGTCATATGTTATGATGAATTGAAAATGGGGGACCCTGATGTAAACAAGATGAAAGTCTTTCTCTGGTCTGCATCCCCTTAACAATTGTGTGTATTGAGCCGTACTGTATTGTACCCATTCTGCAATCTGTTAATAAAGTTTTCAATCAATCAATCAATCAATCAATCAATCAATCAATCAATCAATCAATCAATCAATCAATCAAGGGGGTAGGAATACATACGTTTACACTTCATTCTATACTCCTGTTTGTTTGTTTTTTAATCTGTTTATTACTTGTTTTTTATTATTATTTATTTTCAATTTATGTTCGAAATAAATAAACGCATTCATTCAAGATATTGTGTGAGCAAAAGTATAGTTAATTTACTCACTCGAGTCTGGCCCCGCGCGGATCTCGCAGCTGTGCCCGCACAGTGCAATACTCCAATTCAGCCATTGGCAATTCAGCCATTGGGTGGGTGGCGCTGCTGAGCGGCCCTCACAGCACGGCCGTCAGCGCGCGGCCCTGAGAGTGCCGCTGGCTCTGCGGCTCTGCAGCTGTATGGGAGTCCGGGGTGATATTCTGGCGCGCCATGTAAAAAGTTGCACGCCTGACATATCGGCATGTAACTCGAGAACCGAGGCACGGATTTGGGCGATTCAGATGGCATTCGAACGGCAACGAACAGCGCTTTAATTCGGTAATTTATATGTTCGGCGAGAAATGCAGTCCCGAGCCTTCAGATGCTCGCAAATGGCCGTGAAACTGAAACTGAAAATGAAAAACAATGAAACCCCGGACATTTCCATGCATTTATAAACCCCCCCCGGACGCCCCGGACAGGGCGTGAAAAGAGGACATGTCCGGGCAAAAGAGGACGTTTGGTCACCCTACCTTTAGCCCTTCAAAAAAAAACATCCTAATTTTCTCTACATTGGGCGCATATATATTCCCTAATCTAAACAAAACTCCCTGATGTTCAAATTCTAATATAATCACCCTCCCTCCTGCGTCCTCATATATTACCTTTATATTTTCCACTACGTCTTTTTTAAATAATACTGCTACACATGATCGCTCTGTACCATGATTTACATATAATACATCAGTCCATTTTCTTTTCACATCATTCATTATATTTTCCGTCCACCACGTTTCCTGCAGCATCACTATATCTGTATTAAAAGTCGATATCACCTGCTCAATTTTTGTTTTGTTCCTCAGTCCATTCACATTAAGCGATGTTACAGTGATGGCAGCACACATGATGAAAAATATATTGATTATCCTATATATCATACCTTATCATACCTTCTTAATACACCTCCCTTTAGCACCTCTGTCCTCTCTTGATTTTCTTTTCAGTAGGTTGATAGCAGATGGGCTGGTGTCCATCTCCTCAGAGTCCTCTGATGTAGCCCCCACCTCTTCCCCGGTCCCTGGCAACCCCTCTGAGTCTCCTATAGACCCTTCCCTCTTGTTCCTCTCCTCCGCGCATGTAGGCGTTCCCTCTGCCGCGTCCTTTTCGTCGCGCGCCGCCAGATGCGCTCTGCCGCCTCCTCGACCTCCAGCGCTGCCTCCCCGGGTCCGCGGCCCAGATCCAGTAGCTCTTGTTTCGCCTGTAGATGCCCCCGATTCCAGCTGTCTCTCCATGGACTTCAGTGACCTCAGCAGTCCCGAATCAAAACCATCTATGTTTTCATTTAGGCCTGCTGTGTCCTCTCTCTCTCTCTGCCGCGCTGTCAGCTCCTTCTCCTCGTCATCTGTGTGCTGTGTGCTAGGGCCGTCACTCTCCTGTTCACTCTGCCGCACACTCAGCTCTGCGCTCTCCCCTGTCGCCGTCTCCACTTGATCTCCATCTGGGGTCTGCGTGATCTCCTCTTCCTCATCCTCCTCCGCTTCATCGTCTCCTTCGTCTTCTTCGTCTTCTTCCTCTCCTTCGTCTTCATCATCTGCTTCTGCCTCACCCTCGTCCTCTCCACCTGTTTTCTCCGTCTCAGTGGCTTCTCCTCCGTCGTTTCCACTCTTCTTGGCAGCCCCACCGGTCTCACCTCTCGTACCCTGCTCCTCGTAGCGCTTCGAGGGCGTGCATGTACACTGCGCATACTTTTCATCACATCCCCTGCACTTTCGTTCAGTGTCACACTCTCTAGCATAGTGTCCTTGCTGGGCACAATTGTGGCATTTAAAGTCCGGGCAATCTCTCAGGACGTGACCAGGCTGAAGACACAGCCTACAAACTCTCACCTGCCTATTATGGATCACTCTAAAATGTACCGTCCCCTGTTGATTCTCAAACCGGGTCGAATACGGCAGGGATTTGACCTACTCAGTGAACTTCACTTTTACGGACCTTGTGCCGTCTATAATGTTCGTTCCAGGCCACAACCTTCTCTTGATCTGCGTTACCGCCGCCACTCCCCATAGCTTCAGTTTCTCGAGAATGTCCTCATCCGTTATGTATAAAGGCAGACCCAAAAAAGAGACGACAACCTCATCGTTCGACAGTTCTGTTGCCATTATCCTACTGTCCTTGATTTTAAAACCGTCCATCAGTTTCTCCTTCACCTTCTCATCCATCAACATGATTTCATACTTCTTGGGCGTCTTGTATTGACATCCAATGACGGTCCCACACTCTGACTTTATCGCCCTCAAAAGCTCCATCATTGTGACTATATCAGGCCCCTCAATGTCCACCTCAACTGTTAATCTTAACTCATATTTTCATTCATTCATTTCATCCGTCTGTCTCGGAATCCGCCCGCCGTTCGAAATGTTTGTTGCCATGATTTCCCGTCCGAGCCTCGAGACAAATGTCAATTTCCCCCAAACAGCTAAAAGCCGTTGGGGGAAACTACACTATACAAAAAACAATATAACACTCTACTACTTACTCTATACTCACTTTAACCAACTATCTCACTATCAAACTCAAAGCTTCCGCGCGCTGTGAAATTCAAACCAACCTGTCAAAAAGAGGGTGTGTTCTAGGCGACAGTGTTAACCACTACACCACCGTGCCGCCTCCTCTTAAGTCTGAGATTTATTTCACGTCACAAATAGATCAAGTCAGTCCGTATTAACTCGATGGACGCCATACCCGAATAAAGTCGGTTTAACTCGCCGATGTTTGAGCGCCAAACCCGAGAAAAGTCGAGTTTTCATCATTATTTCTTTTATTCGATATTTCCATTCATTATCCATCCAGGGAGCTTGGTGTTATCATAGGGGATGAGTCTGAGATCCCAAAAGTGCAATACCGGCCGCATCCTACCAGGCGGCCGTATCGAGCACCCTTTGACACTCTGTGTATTGGGCTGTGCGTCGATTATATAGGTCCCGGCAGACTTTTCCATGTCGCGCAAGGGGAGCGGTTGTCCCGATCGGCTTGAGGAGCATCAAATGCTCCAGATGGATGATGCATGGCAGATTATGTTGGCGACACGATCGACACCAATACTGGGACACGTGATCAGATAATTGGAATATTCTTTTTGGGGCAGATCCTAGTCAAGGTAAGGGCTATATGATATCAATCTAGCGTTGATCAAAGCATGCCTTCATTGCGATCCGAGCGTATGTGTGTAACGCTAGTCCATAACGTATTCTATTGGTGACGATCAAAATATCGACCGGGGGGGTCGATACTTTGATCGATACCTTTCATGCATTCATGATGGAACATAATACCTATCATATGCATTTGATTTTTTTTATTGTAGCATGTGTAGGGATGGAACGCCAATGCATTTAGTATAATACACGTTGGGGGCTATTACCAGCCTCCTGTCAGGATGGAGGTAGGTGAGTTCCAATTGTTGTAGGCAATCACAGAGACGGAGAAGGTATACTCTTGAACAGGTTCGACTTTAATAGTAAAGAACACAAAGAGTAATACTAGGATACTATGCCAAGGAAAGGGAAAGAGAGAAATAGATAATGGAGCTTAGTGGTGGTCTAGAACTGGAACCGGCCGCGTTATCTCCGAACGCCTATAGTGAAGACCTTGTTATGGTTTGTTACCAACCCCAACAGCACGGCACAGACAGGTAGTTCAGAGTTAGCCAAAAACCAGGGCGTATTTATTTCCAATAACAGAGAATAGCAAAACAACAAAAAACACAAGGGGAATGTTCTGGGCAGAGTTGTCTGCGGCTCTGCAGCTCGTCTCAGAGCAGAGACAGCACTGTGGCGTTGCGCCTCTGACTCTGCGGCTCTGCAGCTACTTGAAGATCCACTCTGGAGGAACAGAGAGAGAGAGAATTGTCAACAAACAAGCGAACGGAATACAAGGCAGTCCAGTCCTCCTTAGCTGAGTCCAGTATAAACACAAGTGACAAATCTTCGGTGTTTACCAAACACACAAGTTTAGCTGAGTCCAGTAAAAACACAAGTGGCACATCTTCAGTGTTACCCAAACACACAAAAAACAGAAAGGTCCCGAGTCAGGAAGATGCGAGGAAAAACAGAGTATCCAAAAAGTACGTTCCAAAACTCACCCAGGCGCAATTGCGCAAAGCGGGCAACGAGGCACAGATCCAACGGATGGCAGAGAAAAGCAACAGCGGCGACTTCCATAGACGAAAAAAAAAAAAAAGACGAGGTACAACACGGGAGGAAACAAGCAGCAGCCAGTGGTAATCCAAAACGACCCGACACAGAACGTTAGGAACACCAGAGTATATAAGGGCTCCACAGAGCTGATTAGAACTCACTTCAGGTGCGCGAAAGTAATTGGTACCTTGAAGCGTGCGGAATCGGACCAATCCTCACAGTACCCCCCCCCTCCACTGGAGCCACCCGGCGACCTGCCTGGCCTCGGCCTCCCCGGATGGGACCGATGGAAGTCCATGATGAGCTGGCGGGAGACCCAGCTCCGTTCCTCGGGAACCGTATCCCTCCCAGTCCACCAGGTACTGGAACCCCCGTCCCCGCCGTCGGACGTCCATGAGCTGACGGACCTTCCACTGGGGGTGTCCGTCCACCATCTCGGGAGGAGGCGGATCTGGAGCAGGAGGCATCAGGGGACTGAGAGAGACAGGTTTAACCCGGGACACATGGAAAACGGGGTGAATGCGCATGGACGCAGGAAGCTTAAGACTCACCGCCGCGGGACTGAGCACCTTCTGGATCTCAAAAGGGCCGACGAACCGGGGGTTAAGCTTCTTGGTCGAGGATCGAAGCGGAAGATCCTTGGCGGACAACCATACCCTCTGCCCAGGGTGGTACGTCGGCGCAGGGATCCGGCGTCGGTCAGCTCCATGACTGGCGCGCTCCGATGACCAGAGCAGCGCAGTCCTGGTGATCTCCCAGACCTTACACCACCGGTCGAGATGATCCTGCACGGAGGGAACTGCCACTTCCGACTCCTATGCAGGGAAAAGAGGGGGTTGGTAGCCCAGGGATACCTCAAATGGCGAGAGGCCGGTGGCGGAACTGACCAGGGAGTTGATGGCGTACTCGACCCAGGGGAGGAACCGGCTCCAGGAAGCGGGTCTCTCGGCGGCAACACAACGGAGAGCAGACTCCACGCTCTGGTTCATCCTCTCTATTTGTCCATTAGTCTGGGGATGATAACCAGACGAAAGACTGACAGTTGCCCCCAATCCCTTGCAATAGGCCCGCCATACCTGGGAAGTGAACTGGGGACCCCGGTCCGAGACGACGTCCTGGGGAAAACCATGGAGGCGGAACACGTGGCTTGTCAGGAGGTCCGCAGTCTCGGAAGCCGAGGGAAGCTTGGGAAGGGCCACGAGGTGAACCCCCTTGCTGAACCGATCCACCACAGTCAGAAGGCACGTGTTTCCCTGGGACGAAGGAAGACCTGTGACGAAGTCCAACGCCACATGGGACCAAGGGCAGCTCGGAATGGGAAGTGGCTGTAATAGCCCGGAGGGTGCCTGGTGGGAGGCCATTCTGCGGGCGCAGGCCGCGCAGGCCAAAACAAACTCCTTGACGTCGTTCCTCATGGTGGGCCACCAGAATCGACGAGCCAGGAAGGAGTAAGTGCGATGAACGCCGGGGTGGCAGGCAAACCGGCTGGTATGGCCCCATTGGAGAACCCGGGACCGGACTGAGTCGGGGACGAAGAGGTGACGAACGGGTACGTTGCTGGGAGCGGGATGGAAACGTAGGGCACGCCTGACCACGGTTTCGATACCCAAGGTGACCGCTCCCACCACCCTGGCCTCTGGGAGGATGGGAGTCGGATCCTCAGTGGTCGGAGCCCCCTTGGAGTGTAACCGGGACAGAGAGTCGGCCTTCGTGTTGCGGGACCCAGGGCGAAAGGTCAGCGAGAAGTCGAACCGAAGCTGGCCCACCTTGCCTGCCGGCCGTTGAGGCGCTTAGAAGCACGGATGTACGTCAAGTTCTTATGGTCCGTCCAAATGGTGAACGGTTCCTCGGCCCCCTCCAGCCAATGACGCCACTCCTCCAAGGCAGCCACTACCGCCAGCAGCTCCCGATTGCCAATGTCATAGTTCCTCTCGGCAGGAAGGAAACGATGTGAGTAGAAAGCGCACGGATGGACCTTCTAGTCCGTCGCCGACCGCTGAGACAAGATAGCCCCTAGTCCAGTATCCGAGGCGTCCACCTCCACAATGAACTGCCTCTTGGGGTCTGGGTGGAGCAAGACCGGGGCGGTGGTGAACCTCTTCTTGAGGGAACGGAACGCAGCGCAGGCCGCTGGAGACCAGTCAAATGGCAGGGAGGGAGAGGTCAGCCTGGTAAGTGGTTCCGCCACCTGGCTGTAGTTCCGGATGAATCTCCGGTAGAAGTTTGCGAACCCGAGGAAGCTCTGTAGCTCCCTCTGAGAGGTGGGTTTCGGCCACTCCTCCACGGCCCGGATCTTGCGAGGGTCAGCTCGGGTCAGGCCGCTCTCCACGATGAAGCCTAGGTAATCGACGGAGTCGGAGTGGAAATGGCACTTCTCTGCCTTAACGAAGAGCCGATTGTGGAGTAGGCGCTCCAGCACACAGCGGACATGCTGGACGTGTTCCTCGAGGGTCTTGGAGAAGATGAGGATGCCGTCCAGGTATACCACCACAAACTCCTCGAGCATGTCACGGAGGACGTCGTTCATGAGCGCCTGGAATACCGCCGGAGCGTTGGTGAGGCCGAACGGCATCACCAGGTACTCGTAATGACCCCTGGGAGTCTTGAAGGCGGTCTTCCATTCATCGCCCTCTCGGATACGGACCAGATGGTAGGCACTCCGGAGGTCCAGTTTGGTGAAGACGGTAGCCTGGGTGAGGGGCTCGAAGGTGGAGTTCATGAGAGGAAGAGGATATTTGTTCTTAATGGTGATCTCGTTGAGTTGGCGATAGTCAATGCAGGGTCGAAGGTCCCCATCCTTCTTCCCAACAAAAATAAACTCAATTAGTTATTATTAGTAAGACACAACATTTCCGTAGCAATTGACCACCAGACTCTTTCTCTTAAGGCATTAACTGGGTTAATTAATATAAATGTTATATTGTAACTGTCTAGTTACACATTGGTTCCGAAACATGTATGTTCCAGGCTGCAATTAAAAGGTTGAATCTGAGAGAGCTCTGGTCAGCGAAGCCGGCGAGCGATTATTATTGGTTTTTAATGACAAACCAATTACATAATCCTATCCAACATATGTGTAAAGGCACAAACAACATATTCCAGTTAACGGTATATTTTTCTTTAATGATTCGTTATGGCGTAATCAATACTTCCATGCGTATAAATTGCGTTTGCGACCTCCATGTTTTGGGGCTATTCATCAGAAAACTCGGATCCGGGATTCGGCTCCCATCCGTCGGGCAACAACTGTGGGTTTTCAGCCTCTCTCTCTGGAGCTTAACGGAGTTTCGACTCCTGGCTAGAGGAGCTTGTCGCGGCTCATGCGCATGCGTGCGCTCGGCCAATCAGAGAGGGGTCTGCAGAAATGGCCTCAACCAATCAGAGAGGGGTCTGCAGAAATGCGGCTACGAATTGTAGAGACGCCTCCTACCCAACCTCCTCCAACAGTTTCTACATCAAATGTACTCTCTTTTCTGGACTCTTTTTGTATCATAAACAGTACTGTATTTGCAAATCTGGTATGTCATAAATGTATAGATGTAGCAGTACTGTCTATCTGTGTCGTGTGTGTCATATATGTTATGATGAATTGAAAATGGGGGACCCTGATGTAAACAAGACGAAATTCTTTCTCTGGTCTGCATCCCCTTATGTAATTGAGCTGTACTGGAATTAATTACTTGATCATAATTAAAATAAATATGACAATATTTGTACGATAAGAAATTACGCATTTGATGTTGAAAAAATAAATAATATGGATTCATCTGATCACAGGGCAGCTGGATTAACCATATCTGAACCAGCTATTTTGGACAAATGTATAATTACTTTAATTACTCAGATATTCAAACACAATTATGCAATTATTGTGAAATGATTGAAAATAATAATAATTTAATGCCTTCTGTGGAATTTGCATTTCTTATTTGTTACACATCTGTTTTAATGATTAATTATATACATTTGAAAGAATGCAGGTCAACATGTAATGTATCCCATTGATTGGTATACAATGGGACAGACCTTTGTTTTATTGATTGATTGATTGAAAACTTTATTAACAGATTGCAGAATGGGTACAGTACAGTACAGCTCAATTACATAAGGGGATGCAGACCAGAGAAAGAATTGTGTCTTGTTTACATCAGGGTCCCCCATTTTCAATTCATCATAACATATATGACACACACGACACAGATAGACAGTACTGCTACATCTATACATTTATGACATACCAGATTTGCAAATACAGTACTGTTTGTGATACAAAAAGAGTCCAGAAAAGAGAGTACATTTGACGTAGAAACTGTTGGAGGAGGTTGGGTAGGAGGGGTGGTAGACTTACACTGTACAAGCAAAACTGTACATTGGAATATTGACAAAACCATACTTGGTCATTTACTGTACATTGGAGGGGGTTGATATAGCTATAAACCTGCATACCTTCGAATATATCATTAATCAATTAAACTTATATTGAAATACACTATATAGCCTATACACCAACACTGAAATGACAGTGGATAAATAAATAAGAACTAAAGCTAATCGGTGGAAATAGACTGCATTAATATTCCATAACAAGTATTGTGTACGCCTATGAATGAACGGTAGCCTATAGGCTTAATTATGGAATAATAAGCCATACTGCGTTCATTCATTACGCCCGCCGGCCCGTAGGCTATATATATTATATGTCATTCATTCATTGATATACAGTACTGAGCGCGCGTGTGTGTTTGCGCGCGCGCTGCGGCAGGTGTGTACCGCGAAATGTATATGCCAATACATTAATCTAATCTAGTTTTGATGGGCGCAAGCGTGATTATGAAACCTAGCCGCATTTCTCTGAGACGCTCTCTGATTGGCACTGACTGACGCTAGGTTTTGTAATCACGCGGCTCTCAAAGCACTTCCGCCATTCCATTTCACACAGCTGCGTCAGCAGTTGCTTTATAAGGACTGTCGGGGGCGTGGTTTGTATGCAAATGACCTGAACGGGAACGCGCTTTGGAGTTTACGACAGAATGCCATTCTCCAAGCAGATATCAGATCATATAATTTCTGCGACCGTTTCAGCCACTTAAGACATATCTCCAGCACGTTCAGGACTCAGAGTGTACTTGTCATAGATTATGTCTCAGTGGTTCCAAGATAAGTCTTCCAGAATATATCTTTGAAACATTTTCGGGAATGATACCCATTATTATTATTATATATATTTTTTCTCTTTCTTTTCTCCTTTTTATAATGTTATCATTATTGATTATTATCTTCACGGGACACATGGCTAGCTGACAAGTTGCCAAAATGATAGAACGGAGCAATGGGCGCCGGTTATGTGCTGTCTTAATGTTGCTTGTTGTCTTGTTTGTCTGTACCTTTCCTTAGTGTCTCCTACTCCCTGTTCAACAACAACTTTAAATGTTCCTCCCTCTTTCCCTTCTCCCCCCCAATATATCTACACCAAACGCGCAGACACAACCATATGCATGCACACACATGCAAATACAGGCTCTTGTATGCGCATATATATGCACACTCTCGTGCACGACCATACACACATACTGTATATACACACAAACACTAAATGCTTCCTATTAAATTTATAACATGGAATATTCGAGGGGCTGGCTCACAGGCTAAATTAATTAAAATCTTGAACCACCTAGTGGAACTAGAAGCAGACATCTGTCTATTACAGGAAACCAACCAAGCAGAATCCGACCATCAAAAATTTAAATCTGTACATTTCCCTCAAACCTTCTCAGCAACATATAATTCAAAGCAAAGAGGAGTTTCCATTTTAATTAATAAACGACTGCCACTCACTCACAATTTCACATTTTCAGACCCAGAGGGTCGTTTCATCATTGTCAACTGCTCTGTTTTTATTAACAACATGACCATTGCCAGTATTTACGGTCCTAATGCTGATGACCCCACTTTTTTCACTCTTTCTTCTCAGCACTAAGTAATCACCCCAACTCAACTATCATAATTGGAGGTGACTTCAACACAGTTATTAATCCCACTATTGACAGAACAAGCAAATCAAGATATTGGTATTCCACTGACACACTGAAACAATATATGACGGATTTTGGTCTTGGCGACAGCTGGCGCACAAGCCATCCCTCCTCTAAAGAGTATACACATTTCTCACATGTCCATAAGTCTCTCTCTCGAATTGATTTCTTTCTTACCAGCAATTCAATCCAACCAGACCTCTGTGATTCTAAAATCCATCCCATTACAATCAGTGACCATGCACCTGTTTCCCTCACTCTAAGTACTTTGATCCTACTATTATTAATGATGTCTGGTAATATTCATGTTCATCCAGGTCCATGTCCTGTGTCTAGCCCCACAAGCTCTGTTTCATGTGCTGTTGACCAATGTCCTGATACCAACGCTGGGTTGAACGATCTGACCTTCTCTGATTTTTGCTCTCGCAAAGCTATGGGTTTCCTACATGTAAATGCTAGAAGCCTACGGCTCAAAATGGATCAGATAAAGGTATGGGTACACAGTTCTGAACCTCAGGTATTGGTAATTTCTGAATCTTGGTTGAAGAAAAGCGTGCCAGATTCTGCCATTGCCATTGCAGGGTATAATGTCTTTAGACAAGATAGGTCATCTAGATCTGGTGGAGTTGCTATCTTCACCAAAGAACACCTCCAATGCTCCATCGCCACCAGGAAATCTGTTCCTAAACAGTTCGATCTTCTTATTCTCACTATCCAGCTGACCCAAAATTCCACACTGTCGGTTGCTGGCTGCTACCGCCCCCCCTCTGCCCCTGCTAGTGCGTTACCTGCTATCAGCGCCCTCCTGGTCCCTTATACCAAGTCGGAGCTTGTGCTAATGGGTGACCTAAACTGGAACATGTTCAAACCCCGTGCCCAAGTCCTCCGTCAATGGGACTCCCTCAATCTCACACAAATTATCACCAAGCCCACCAGATACAACACCAAAAACCCAGAAATAATAGAAAAGGCCACACTTATTGATGTCATTCTGACAAATAACCCTGATAGATACACATCTGGTGTTTTCTGTAGCGATATGAGTGACCACTGTTTCACTGCCTGCATCCGAAATGGCAGTACAGCTAAACAGCCTGTCTTAATCACCCACAGACGACTACTGAAAAAGTTTGATGAGCAAGCTTTCCTCCATGACCTAGCTAATGTTAAATGGGACAGAATAAGTCTAATCCCTGATATTGACAATGCATGGTCCCTCTTTAATGACTCATTCAGCAAAATAGTCAACAAACATGCCCCTATGAAGAGAATGAGGATCAAAAACAGATGCAGCCCATGGTTCGACCACAACCTAGCAGAACAACTTCGCCTCAAAAACACCATCTGGCGTAAAGCTCGTCAGTCAAAATCTCATGAAGACTGGTTATCCTTTCGACAAATAAGAAATAAATGCACCCAGGCTATCCGCAAAACCAAGACTGGTTACTTTCAAGAGCAGTTTAGACTCAGTAGCTCAAACCCAAGCAGGTTTTGGAAAACAGTTAAAGAGATGGAGAACAAACCCTCATCCTCCCAGCTGCCCACCTCCCTAGTAACTGGGGATATGGTAATTACTGGAAATGAGCGTGTGGCAGAGGCCTTTAATAATCACTTTATTAAAGCTGGGAGCCTGTTTGAGTCCATGGCACCCCCTGCCCCACCATCCAACCCCTTGCCCCTCAGCCCTACAGTGCCACCTGCCTCACCATCCAACCTTCGTGCCCCTAATCCAGCCACGCATCACAGTTTTGCACTGCAGGAATTTACTGAGAAGGACATTTTAGAAGTACTCAGCAAACTCGACCCCAAGAAACCTCCTGGCCTTGACGGGTTAGACCCCTTTTTCTACAGAACTGCAGCCCCCATCATTGCTGAACCTATTTCCCATCTATGTAACCTATCCCTGCATACAGCAGAACTGCCCTCTGCTTGGAAAGCAGCCTTGGTACGGCCCCTGTTCAAAGGAGGAAACAATACCGACCCCAACTGCTACCGCCCAATTTCAATTTTACCCTGTATAGCAAAAGTGCTAGAGAGACTAGTTTGCAAACAACTCACAAGCTTTCTAGAAACCTACAACATACTTTCGGAAAACCAATCTGGCTTCCGCTCAGGGCATGGATGTGAGACTGCTACAATGAAAGTCCTCAATGATGTCCTCAATGCCCTTGACTCCAAACTCTACTGTGCTGCTGCCTTTATAGATCTGGCCAAGGCCTTTGACACTGTGGATCATGAACAGCTTTTGGAGCGGCTGAAAGACATTGGTGTCACTAATCACAGTGTAGCATGGTTCGAGAACTACCTCTCTGATCGCACTCAGTCAATAAAAACCGACAACCTACTGTATTAACCCAGTCCCTATCCATCTCTAAGGGGGTCCCCCAAGGCTCCTTACTAGCTCCAATCCTCTTCTCCATCTATATAAACAACATAGGCCAGTTCGCTGGAAACTCCCTAATTCACCTCTATGCTGATGACACAGTCCTGTACACCTCTGGTCCCTCCCCGGATGCTGTCCTGAAAACTCTCCAGGAGAGCTTTCTAAAAATCCAAGCTGGTTTCTCCGCCCTTTGCCTGGTCCTAAACACCAGCAAGACCAAAGTTATGTGGTTCGGCCACAAGGGTACCTCCCAGACTGGCACCATTGTAGCCGCCGATGGCAAAAAGCTTGAACTGGTCACCTCTTATAAATACCTGGGAGTGTGGATCGACACCAAACTCTCCTTCTCTGAACACCTAACTAAATTGCAGGCCAAAGTCAAAGCAAGGCTTAGCTTTCTGTATAGGAACCGTTCCTCCTTCACTAGATCTGCTAAACTCACCCTGGTCCAGATGACTGTTCTGCCGCTATTTGATTTTAGCGATGTAATCTACCGCTTGGCCCGTAAAGGTGATCTAGAGCGCTTAGATATCCTATATCACTCCGCCATTCGCTTCACTACCAATGCCCCCTACAGGACCCACCACTGCGAGCTATACTCCCTAGTAAACTGGCCCTCCCTGGAGATTAGACGCAACATCCACTGGCTGGCCTTTGTCTATAAAACACTTCTAGGCCGTAATCCCCCTTACCTTACTCGCCTAGTCCACCCTTGTCCACTCCCAAATTACCACACCCGGTCAGCCACACATATCCTGTTAAACGCCCCCCATGCCAACTCCTCACAAGGCCGTTCCTCCTTTCAGTACGCAGCAGCTGATAGCTGGAACACACTACAAATATCCTTAAATATGGAAACGTTTATTTCAATTCGATTGTTTAAGGAAACTTTAACAAACTCCCTAGAGCACTCATGTAGATGTTTCTCCATGTGCTAACACCATGCTGCCACTATTGTTCTGTTGTCCGCCAGTTGTTGTTCATTTCAGTTGTTGCTCTGTATGTATGTCCTGCCTTTTTAATAATGTTCCTTTGTGTTTTATTTTTATTTATTTGATTTTATCCCCCATCCCCTTTCCCCTAGGGGGCTTTTTACCCCCAAATAGGCCGTTATTGAAAATAAGAACTTGTTCTTAATTAACCTGCCTATTCAAATAAAAGTTGATGATGATGATGATGATGATGATGATGATGATGATGATGATGATGATGATGATGATGAAATACTAATCACCCCAAACCACCTTCCCAGAGATGGCGCTTCAACACATCACTGCTGGAAAACCCTGAATTCAACACATATTTCAAGAAAGAGTGGACATCCTTGATGGAAACGAACGACTCTCCAGAGATTTCATCCACGTTACTATGGGAAACGGCCAAAGCAGTATTGAGAGGAAACATCATATCATATTCATCACATAAGAAAAAAAAATATCTCCAATTTGAAAATAATCTGAAACAAAAAATAGAGGAATTAAATAATGCATATGTTAATGACCCTAACGAATCAATTTTGAGGGATTTACGGAAATTACAATTTCAGCTTAATGAAATACAAAAAAGAAACTACATTTTTGATACAGAGATTAAGACAGGACCACTTTAAACACAACAATAAATATGGAAAATATCTAGCCAACCAACTAAAAAAAACAAAGAAAAATCAATTATACTTGCAGTAAAGGACTCAGCAGGGAAGACGCTGAGAACACCTCAAGAGATCAACGACACATTTAAAAAATTTTATAGTAAATTATACACACCTGACATTAATCCAAGCACTGCTGATATGCAGGGCTCTACGCTAACCTTTTTCACTAGGGGCACAGGTGCTCCTAAATGAAAAAAGTTAGGAGCACACAAAGATATTTAGGAGCACCCAAAAATATTTAGGAGCACAGTGAAAATATTTCAAGTAAAAGATTAAAAAATTTTTTAAATAAATGTATATTTGTACTGTGCGTGCATGTGTGTAAATTAGCTCTTGCTACAACCCTGCATGTTTACATTTTGTATTTTGTACTTGATGTTCATCAACATGTGCTGTCCCTATCAAATAAACTATCAAATCAAACTACTGCTACAAAAGTAACAGTCACTTAACTTTAGCTTTTGCCCCTTTTATGCATACAATGCCTATGTTTTGGCTGTGTTGCTCTTCTAGAGAAATAATCCTTTCAGGGTTGCCTATTGAAATACTGTACACCTCCAGTACAGAAACATTGTTTATGAGTTTGCGTGTCAGGTAGACCATTGATTGACAGTCGAGTCTGCCAATTACGTCACACCGCTTGCACTCCGGCCGTCCGGCGCTGCAGCTGGACCCTATTGCCCACCTCTGCTGTTCATAACGCTAGCCAAGTTAGCTGTACACACATACACAGTGGGCCAGTTACTTTGGTGTAGGAGTGTAACAATGCATCGATCCTAAGGGGAAAATTCAACTGCATCGATTTGAAAATGTTAGAATCGATTATCGCAATTTGAATGTGTACACAGTGTTATGTTGTTATCATGTCCGTTACAGTCAACACAACGGCATACGCTACTGCATCAACGTTATGATTAACAAAGCAAGTGTTATGGTTTGACACCGACCCCAAACGCAAACGGCACAGAGAGAGTAGTTTCAGAGTTAGCCAAAATCTAGGGCTTGTTTATTTTACAGAGTAACAGAAATAACTTGGTTGAGAACAGAAACAAACTGGGAAA
This sequence comes from Notolepis coatsorum, assembly GCF_963971535.1. Taxonomy (NCBI): domain Eukaryota; kingdom Metazoa; phylum Chordata; class Actinopteri; order Aulopiformes; family Paralepididae; genus Notolepis; species Notolepis coatsorum. The sequence continues at coordinate 59,707,518 of NC_140171.1, read as the reverse complement.
CAAGCATGTGAGGAATGTTGCTGCTCTGCAGCTTCTCCCGGGAGGGTTACGTTTGAGGAATCTGTCCGTGACGTCAGAGCCGCTCTGCAGAATCCTCCCGGCAGTACTCCGAGGTGGTAGCGGAACAGGGAGAGAGAGAGAGCGGGTTAGCTCAGTGAACAGTTGGGAACTGAACAGGTGACAGGTGAAGTGACTTGTCCCAAACAGATAATCCAAGTGACAGAATCTTCGGTGTGAAACACACAGTGAGCAATGTCCAAACAATAAATCCAAGTGACAGAATCTTCGGTGTGAGACACACAGTGAGCAATGTCCAAACAATAATGAATCCAAGTGAATATCCAAAACAGGCAAAAAGGGTGAGAGACAGTCTGAACGAAAAACAGGATCTCTTCAGTGCATTACACACACGAAAAATGATAGAGTCAAAAGACTGTCTTGCAAAAACTCACCAGAGCGCTGTGCGTGAAGCGAGCAGATCAAACAGGGCGAGCGCTTGGTAACGGGGAACGGGTTGTCAAAACGGAATACTCCTCGAGAGTCCTGGGAGGCAAAGCACAGGGAAAAGCAGGCGACGGAAGGAACGGCAAATGCAGAGAATATATCAGAACGATCCAACAACACTAAATGGGGAATCCGGGTATATAAAGCAAAAGGGATGCTTAATGACAAGCTGTGACAGCTGCGGGATGAGATTGACAAGCGTGTGGTTGGGGGAGCACCAATCAAAAGGCATCTACAGGAAGAAGCGTGTGGAGAGGAGAATGCAATTAATTAACCGAAAATCTTAAAGGAACAGAGCGAGTGGGTGAGCAGCGGGCAAAACCTCACAGTACCCCCCCCTCCACGGGAGCCACCCGGCGACCAGGCCGACCCGGCTCGCCCGGATGGGCACGATGGAAGTCCGTTATCAGGCCGGGATCCACGATGAGCTGTCGGGAGACCCAGCTGCATGGGTTCCTCCTCGGGAACCGAACGGGAGGGGAAGCAACCACCAGTCGTGTTGGGGGCAGGGCGACCAGCAGTAACGTCACGAGTACGGGGGGTCCGGAGTCCCTCAGGAGGTCCTTGTCGGGCTCTCTCACGTCTTCTCTCCTGGAGGCGTCCGTCGATGCGAATGGCGAGGCTGAACAGGTCCTCGAGGGAATCAGGTTCCTCCCGGGTCGCGAGCTGGTCCCTGACTGCGTCACTGAGCCCCCTCACGAAGGTAAGATGAAGTGCTTGGTCGTTCCAACCGCTCTCCACCGCCGCCAGTCTGAACTCCAGCACGTAGTCGGTAACCCCGCCGCTGCCCTACCGGAAGGTACCCAACCGGGCTCCAGGGTCCAGACCACGGGCTGGATGGTGGAACACCCTGCGGAGCTCAGCCAAGAAGTCTGGATAGGAGAAACAGAAGTCTGCCTCCATTGCCCAGGAGGAAGTGACCCACTGGGCTGCCCGGCCTGAGAGCAAGTTAGTCATATAGGCCACTTGGGCTCCTCTTGAAGTGAAACGACTGGGTTGATGACGAAAAACCAACTCACATTGCATGATGAATGTGGCACAATCCTCGGGGTTGCCGTCAAACAGCCGTGGTTCGGAGAGACGGGGTTCCCGAGGTGCGGGATCGGGAAGCGCGGGGCCTGCCAGGGCTGCGGGGGATGCTCCTGCCAATGTTCCTGAAGGAAGTGGGGATACAAGCAAGGCGTTAACGGTGTCGTTCAGCGTGTGTAGATGGAGGAGAATACTTGATTGTTGTCCTGCCAGAGCGGCCAGGGACCCTTGAATAGGCTGGACCTGCTCCCTGAGTTCCTGTACAGCAGCCGCAGCCCTCTCTAGTTGGTGACTGTGATCCTTGGTTAACTCGATATGGCCAGCTAGTGCTGTTCTGACTCTCTCTGTGTCGGCTGGGGTCGTCATATTGGTTGGATCGTAATGTTATGGTTTGACACCGACCCCAAACGCAAACGGCACAGAGAGAGTAGTTTCAGAGTTAGCCAAAATCTAGGGCTTGTTTATTTTACAGAGTAACAGAAAGAACTTGGTTGAGAACAGAAACTAACTGGGAAACAAGCATGTGAGGAATGTTGCTGCTCTGCAGCTTCTCCGGGGAGGGTTACGTTTGAGGAATCTGTCCGTGACGTCAGAGCCGCTCTGCAGAATCCTCCCGGCAGTACTCCGAGGTGGTAGCGGAACAGGGAGAGAGAGAGAGCGGGTTAGCTCAGTGAACAGTTGGGAACTGAACAGGTGACAGGTGAAGTGACTTGTCCCAAACAGATAATCCAAGTGACAGAATCTTCGGTGTGAAACACACAGTGAGCAATGTCCAAACAATAAATCCAAGTGACAGAATCTTCGGTGTGAGACACACAGTGAGCAATGTCCAAACAATAATGAATCCAAGTGAATATCCAAAACAGGCAAAAAGGGTGAGAGACAGTCTGAACGAAAAACAGGATCTCTTCAGTGCATTACACACACGAAAAATGATAGAGTCAAAAGACTGTCTTGCAAAAACTCACCAGAGCGCTGTGCGTGAAGCGAGCAGATCAAACAGGGCGAGCGCTTCGTAACGGGGAACGGGTTGTCCAAACGGAATACTCCTCGAGAGTCCTGGGAGGCAAAGCACAGGGAAAAGCAGGCGACGGAAGGAACGGCAAATGCAGAGAATATATCAGAACGATCCAACAACACTAAATGGGGAATCCGGGTATATAAAGCAAAAGGGATGCTTAATGACAAGCTGTGACAGCTGCGGGATGAGATTGACAAGCGTGTGGTTGGGGGAGCACCAATCAAAAGGCATCTACAGGAAGAAGCGTGTGGAGAGGAGAATGCAATTAATTAACCGAAAATCTTAAAGGAACAGAGCGAGTGGGTGAGCAGCAGGCAAAACCTCACAGCAAGGCATTCGTTTTGTTGCATTAACGTTATATTACTATTGTTATCGCTAAATCTAGGTGTTCTAAAATATATTGCTATTGGTAAGACTAGAAGTTACTCTCGCATATCGCAATGGTGGCGTTTCAGGAAGTAAACAAGCCAAATGAGAGCTTCCGATTGGTCATTTGCTTTCTTTCTCATGAAACCAGTCACGTCACTCTACTGTGATTGGACCGTTGGCTTGAGTGCAATGTGGGACTTGCAGTTTTTTAACGATTCTCGCGGCGGAGAAAAAAAAGACAAGAGAGGCTGTAATCTGTACTCGCACACCGTGCGCGTAATTGATTTTTACGGTTCGCACACACATATTTTTAGGGGCATATCCAAGCAATTTGGTCGCACTGTAGAGCCCTGCTGATATGGATGCCTTCCTCGATGCTATAAATCAGGGGTGCCCAACCTTTTTTGAACCAAGATCAACTTTTTAATTTACCACCTAGCCGAGAGCTACCAGCCAAAATTGTATATTGTAAGCCGTCATTTGAGGCTTTATAAAAGCAGCATAATGAACACAAATCTGTCAGTGCCGAGTCCGACCTCATCTTAAATAACAAACAGCATTGCTTGTTGTAGTTAACAAGGAGATGCAGAGTTGATTTTGCAAAAAAAAGAAAAAAACGTTTTTCTTTTATTTATTTTGTTTATAATCTAATTTTATTAATCGAGATCTACTTGAAATCAGCCCGCGGTCTACCTGTCGATCGCGATCGACTGCTTGGGCACCACTGCTATAAGTCTTCCCCAAATATCCAAAGAGCATGCACAATCACTGGACAATCCATTAACCTTAACTGAATTCCACAAAGCATTACTTCAGATGCCCAACAATAAATCCCCAGGACCCGACGGCTTCCCTGCTGAATTCTTCAAACATTTCTGGTCAACAATATCTCCACTATTCATAAGGATGGCTAATGAAATAAAACATACCACCAGAATCCCCCCACACATGAACACAGCACTCATCTCACTACTGCTCAAGCCGGACAAAGACCCAACCCTACCCTCTAGCTACCGCCCCCTCTCACTGATCAACACAGATATTAAAATAATAACTAAAGCGCTAACCACCAGACTGGAAACAGTCATATCCACCCTAATTCACCCCGACCAAACAGGATTTATTAAAGGACGCCTCGGGTCAAATAACATGCACAGATTATTCCATCTAATGAATATAACCAAACAACAAAACCTCAATGTAATAATCACCTCACTAGATGCAGAAAAAGCTTTTGATAGAGTAAACTGGTCATTTTTATTCCGGCCATTACAAAAATTTGGTTTCGGAGAGTCGTTTATTCATTGGATTAAAACACTATACACGTCACCCAGGGCCACTGTTACTACTAACGGACTAACATCACAAAGCTTCACACTTCACAGGGGAACCAGGCAGGGATGTCCACTCTCCCCCTCTCTTTTTGCCATTCTTATTGAACCTCTCGCAGCAGCAATCAGACAAAATCAGACGATGTGTTGTTATACCTACAGGAACCAACCAATTCACAACAAGCAACTACCAAACTCATAGACTCCTTCTCTAAAATATCAGACTACGCTATACATTGGTCGGAGTCAATCATCTTGCCATTGTGGGGGGGTGATAGGAGTCCTGCAGCTCAGAGCCCATCCTTCCCCTTCCCCTTAGTGAATATCAGATATCTAGGAATCAACATTTCAGAGTTATTTCAACTCAATTTCATCCGACTGTTAAAAACAATAGAAGACGACAAACAAAGATGGCTAAACTTACCACTCTCACTAATAGGTAGAATATCAACTGTCAAAATGTAAATTCTCGCAAAAATGTATTATCTATTCACTATGATCCCAACCCAGCCTACCACCAATTGGTTCAACTCCCTGGACTCCACCATTACTAAGTTTTACTGGAAGAATAAAAAAGCAAGAATTAAGTTAACCACCCTTCAAAAAAACTAAAACCAAGGAGGACTTGAAGCACCTAACTTTCTCAACTATTATCTGGCCAACCAATTAATATACATCTACAAATGGATTCACCCTACCCAACAATACAACCCCTGGGAAGACATTGAGAAGGACGTGTGCATGGAAATCTCACCACAAGATCTGCCATTCTTTAGCACAAGCATAAAACATCACTCTTGTTTTAGGAATACAGTCATTTCCACAACTCTGACAGCCTGGTGGAAAGCCAACAAAATCACTGGTAACACACTAACCCCCTGTAAATACACACCAATCTGGCACAACCCTGACTTTCAACTCGGCAAATCACCCATCTACTTCCCAGCTTGGAAACAAAAAGGCATTACTCATCTTCACCACATCTTCACAGACAACAGCCTAATCACTTAAGATTTGACTGAAGGATACGGCATTGGGACAGACCAACACTTCCAATTTCTACAGCTGAAATACATTTTGAAATAAAAAATTAACACTACACAGAATGATCTTGAAGCACCTCCAATTATATTAGCAATGAATAAAATAACATCACAGAAGAAAATATTTTCAAAAATATACAAAATACTGGCAAGCGCAGACACTACATTCCATCTCCCCTTCACAAAATGGGAACAGGACATGGCTTTCTCTCCCAATGCCATATCCTGGTGAAGGATTTGGGGTGCTTTTTCAATGTATGTGATGTATAGATTGGGGGGAGAGGATCACCGCTAAAACGGTGAGATCGAAAAGTGCATGGAAGACGGTGATAGAAGAAGCGGTTCAGAGGCAGTAGCCAGCAGAATGTTTAGCAGCCAGCCGAATGTTTTGCATTCCTTGCAAGAACAAATTGTAAGGCAGACTAGAATCTGACCAAGAGCGAGTAGGACTGAGATCACACAGAAGACACTCTCTCCTCTCATTGAGACGGGGGGGGGGGGGGGGGAGGGGGGAAGAATGCCACATCATCATTAGCTTCGGCTAACGCGAGGAGGGTTAGGCTGACGACCAGGCCTGAACACTATTGGACTGAATAACAAAAGGACGATAGACGAACACACCAAAAGATCATTAGAATAGACTCTTCAAGGACAATACAATCTGTTAACATCTGAGCTGAGGTTTCTGTTTATCAAATAAAACCACGCTTTTCCTTGTAAGGTATTTCACGTTGTCGAAGTGTCGAATTCTTACGGAGGTGGAGAATTATTATGGTTTGCGGATTGTACTAACAGGGAGAGATAAGGATCTTACCAGCCAGTATCTGAGACGTCAGGACCATTAAAATGACACAACACAGAGGAATTGGATGGAGGGCCAAACAGACGAAGACGTGATACTGGCCAGTTTGATCAGGATCTAACAGTTGGTGCCGTGACCCGGATTATTGCTTGCTTTGAAGTTGCTTGAAAGGAGTAGACTGTGTGCAGTGCCGAGGCGTGAAGGGGTAGCCATGGACGCGAGCCAAGCCAGGGAGCGAGCAAGGCCAGCGCCATGGACCCAGCGAGCGAGCCGAGCAAGGCCGGAGAGATAAACGGCGCCATGGACCAGAACAACTGACGGTGAAAAGATAAAGTGAGTCTCAACAACTTCACAAGCCAATAAGAAAACGAACAATAGTGTATCCGTAAACGTAATTAGTTTGACACAGAGAATGCCAGCTGTAATAGTGTGTTTTGGGACAGAGCAGAGCGGCACAGTTTTGTTTTGAAAATCGAAGGTGTTATCTGAAAGGGAACCAAAACAGTCATAGATGACGAAAGAAAGCAAAATAGGGCAGAAGGAGCCATAATGAGAGAGATGAGGAGAGGGGGGGGTGCTGAACCAGACTGAAATCTGTTATGGCGGAATTTGTTATGACAAGACTGTCGCCTGAGACGGCCCACCTTAAACTGGTCGCTGTGGTCTCAAGACGGCCGGAATTTGTTTTGACGGGAGGAAAGTCGGTCGGGAATTTACCTTAAACTGTGTATTATGTCCGATAAGCAAGAGTTTAGTCCGGGAGAAGCGTCCCCTGATAGGAAAGAGAGGAAAAAACAGCTGTGTTTTTAGGCCTTGGAAGGAAGGGCAGCGTTTGTTTGTTTGAGAGAGTAGCCATTATGAGCGAGACAAGATGGCCGCAAAAGGGGCCACGAGGAGGATGATACAAGATGGCCGTGAGCCACGAGGAGATAACAGATAAGAACCAGGAAGTGACACGTCAACTAAACCACCATAGAGGAGGAGTAGGTCGCCACCTAGTGGCACAGAGTACATATCACACAGCACAGGATGTTTCAAATGGGATTTGCAAGCACAGATGTATGCTCCCATTGCACCCTCAACACCCCAGACAACTATTTCCATGCCACCTGGCTCTGCCCACCTGTTCAAGACTTCTGGAATTCCGTCATCAATACACTATCCCGGGTCATGAGCTGCAGCATTCCTCTCTCTCCCTCCCTCTGCCTACTTGGGGATACTACTGCTATCAATTTATTAGTCCAGAACACCAAACCCCTACTTGTTTCTCTAGCTGTTACCAAGAAAACTATCCTCTTAAACTGGAAGACAAGAAAACATGTGAATACTGGGCAATGGTTGGGCCTTCTCTCAAATTACATATCACAGGAAACAATCTCAACCGTGGATCACATCGGGTGGATGGAGTGCCCTCAAAAAAGGGCCGGGAAAAAAGCAAAAAAAAAAAAAAAAAAAACTAACGTCGTAACTTTTTTCCAGTAACAAGTAATCTAATTGATTAGTCTTCCAATCTTAATAACGCTGTTACCGTTACTGCCAACATTTTTTACCAACTATATCTTTTTTTTAACTGTTCTTCCTTGTTAGTGGGCAGTCCACAAGACAAAGCGCATAAATGCTGACGATTGGCTGAGGTCGTGTAAAATTTCATGGTAAGCCAATCAAATTTGTTATTTATTTTTGGTATAGTGCTTAAAAACCTGTTAAGCCTTAAGGTCCCCTCAGAAGGCTATTCTTTATCATAAATCGATCAATAGAGACCGTATTAAATCCCCATGTGGGGTATCATTGGAAAGCCACACTCATTGGCTACAAACCTGTCCAAGAATTTTCAAGATTGCCAAATGATTGACCGAGCGAGAGCCCCGGGAGTCGGGGGTGGTAATGTGTACTTTGGCGTATGCCTCACATATCAATCATCAATCAATCAAAACTCGAGGACCGCTGAATGGATTCTGTCACCTGAAAGGGCAACCGACAGGCAACTAATAGGGCTTTAATTGTATCTATATATTGTATTAAAAGAAATGCACCCCCGAGCCGCTAGATGTCGGCAAAGTGGCATCGCAAATCGTCCTCATGAGGGCCCACATGTGGGCCCTTGGATTTTAATGTTTTTTATTTAAATTTTTTGTAGCCAAGAGTAAAGACCATAACCCTATCAATAAGAATGTATCTGAAAAATGCTAATTATATCTCTTTTATCGTAAAACTGCAAGGAAATGACTAAATCCAGATTTAACACTGCCATTGGAAAGATGAGCCTTTTCCCTATCCATAGATGTATGATTTGGCCATAAGTTCAAGGTCAAATATGAATTTATAATTAAAATACATTATCATGTATTACTGTATCTACAAACAGACCAGGCTGCAGAAACAAATTAGTGGGGGGGCATAATATTTTCCCTGGGGGGCACAATGGTTTTTCAACACAGGCTCCCTTTTATACATTTCAGCTGGGACAACGGCGCTGTGGCTTGCTTAGCGCTGCCCACGGTGCTGAACGAAACAGCAGAGAGGCAATTGAAAAGTCAAACATCTCTCTATCTTAAGAACATTCACTTATACAAAAACAGACTGAACGGATATATATATAACAGACCTGCTGGGGCAGCGGACTGAGAGCAGCTGACACAAACAGGCTGGATAAGATGGTCAGGAAGGCCAGTAGTGTGGTTGGGGTGGAGCTGGACTCTAGCGAGGGTGGTGGAGAGGAGGAGCCTTGCTAAGCTCCAGGCCATGAGGGAAAACCCCTCCCACCCACTATAGACAGACTTGGCTGACAGGAGGAGCATGTTATAGGCTCACACTACCTAAATGCAGCACTGAATGGCACAGGAAGTCCTTCATTCCGACAGCCATCAGACTATACAATGCATCACTGTGCCTCACTGCATCACTGAGCACAGAGTGACAGTTACCATCTTCCTGGACCCTTACTTTTTAAACAGCACTGTGCAATATTACACCTACTGTAGACTTCAGTATATTTTTACTGTATTTATTTACTGTATTTTTTATTAAATTTTTATTCTATTTCATTTTATTCTATTCTTAGCCATTTGTTTTGTTATTCTTATTCGTGACTTGTTCTGTCTAAATGTTGAGTGATTTGCAGTGTCAGATTTCCTTCAGGATAATACATTTCTATTCTATTCTATTCTATTCTATATCTTTGAAAAGTCTCCATTTATTCAACACTTCTGAATTCACTGACAAACTGAACTGAACTGACAAAAATAAGGTGCATAAAAAAGCAAACAAAATCCCTCCACAGGCTACTCACCATCATTAGTAGAGCGGCAAGCAGCTTTTGGGGACAGAGTGAAATCTTCTTAAAACACTGCCCCTCCACTCATTCCTGAACTTTTTTGTTAAGTCCTTCTCAAATGCCAACTGAATTAAATTGGCCTTGCGTCAATGAAGCATACTAAGGCGATGTTCTGTAAAGACGTTCTTGAGGGTAGAAAACGAATTCTCACAAAGTACCGTGCTAGCTTCAGTAGTGTTGTTGTTGACATCAGTGCCCACTAGGGCTGTCCCCGGCTAAGGATTTGGATAGTCGACTTTGATTGACCAAAAAAAATGTAATTAAAAAAAAAAAATTACCAGGGTGGGCACAGCTGACTCAGTGGGCGGGCCCGGCCCCCTAATGCCCGCCCATGGCGCCGGGTCTGTCTACAAATCCTTCTGTTTAATCATCTTCCCTTTATTCATTTACTTAGATTTTTTGTGGTGTTTTCATGGTGTTATTCACCGGCACAGATGCAAAAATAAATCATAATTTATATTCTCCTTTTTTTCATTACAATTTACTCAAGCCTAGTAACAGACACAATATTTCTGTCACTGGAAATACATACCCCCAGGTCCCCAGATGTTCCTAGATACCAAGAACATGCAAATTGGCCTTGTAGAAGTGGAGCAATCTTCCATTTACTTAGGCATGTACCTTTAGGCGAAATTTCTGAAAATAGGGCTACAGCTTAACAAGTTAACTCTGCAAAAAAAATGGTGGATGACGCGATTTACTTGGCTTGATAAAAATTCTCCGCCCGGACGAAATTAGATGTGACACAGTGTGAAATAAGGTTTCAAAGGGTGGGCGATACTGCCAACTAGCAGGATTCTGCCGGTATTGCACTCTAGGGATCTCAGAATTATTTCCTATGGTAACACAGAGGTCCGTGAACCTGTAATGCATAAAAAAATCGAATAAAAGAAAAAACTGCCAAAATCCGACTATACTCGGGTATGGCGCTCGACCGCTGGCGAGATAACCCAACTTTACTCGGGTCTGGCGCCCAATGAGTTAAAGAGGGGTGGAGGTGGTAAAATGCCAACTTGAAAGTAACGCAATAGTTACTTTCTGAAGTAACTAGTTACTTTTATAATTTGTAAAGGAGTAACAAATTTAGTAACTTTTTGGAAGAAGTAACTAGTAACTGTAACAATGATCTTTTTTTAAGTAACTTGCCCAACACTGGTCACAAACCACGCCCACATGTACAAACCACTCCCCCTTGTGTATCTCTTGAACCGTTTGTTGTAGAGGGGGAGGTGTCAATGAACTCTGTACCGACTACTACTTCCACTGAACTACCCTGTTGTATCTTATATATTATGCACTGTTTGTCGTAGAGACTCACGGGCGGCGACATTGGACTCAGCAGGGAGTTCTGCTTTCATTGGTCTATGTTTGCCCCACTCCCATTTGTATTTTACAAATCATGTGTCTTAGAGACACCATTAGGCACATCATCTTTATCCACACTCACAATCTATGCTGGAATTGTCTATTTATTATTATTTTTTACTTTAGATGCAATTAGATTATACCACTCCCATAGGAGGAAAATGCTTCCTTCGGCTCAAGCTATTGTTGTGGGTTTCTTGCGTAGATAATGTGAGTGTCTTCAGATATGCCATGAATAATTTAGAGATGTTTACTCATGTTAAGTATCTTTATTGGATTGCTTGTTTAACTTCAGTCATTATCTTTATGGGCCGACCTTTACCTTTCTTTCTTGGGACAATTGCTTGTGGGGGCAATGTATCTTCTGTTCTCCTGTTTGTCCTCTGTTATTAGTTTCTCTCTTTTAACCTCTTGCGCCCTGCGGTCCGTCTGCGGACCGCAAATTACATCATGTCATAAATAAATCTCTCCAGACTGTTTGACAAAAGTATCGTTATTTTTTTCAAACGTATTCAAGTATAAACATCATAACCATGTCACAACAGCATTTCTAATGTATATTATCATCAATACGTTAGTTTAGCAATAGGTTAAAGTGTTATTAGATAGATTTTACTTTTCGATTTGGTCATGTTTATTTCGCGAGAGGCGACCATTTTGAAAATTTTTAACTGTGGGAATTGTAGTTTTTTTGCTCGCTGTCGATCAGCGTTGGCATTTTTCTGAACGACACTTCCCAAAAGGCTCTATGGGGTTTCAAGCGCCATACTTCTGTATGCATTTTTCTTCTTATTATTCGGGATAATAAACCACGACACTTAGCGTTATTGACATATTGACAGTGCAGTTAGTTTATCTTCCCTATTTTTTTTTAGCGTGCAGCAACATTTAGATTTGAAATTAGTTTGATCAAAATAAAAAAGTACAGACGATTAAAGTAGATTTCATTATCTGTTCATTATGCACGCCTGGTGATACTAAATCCAAATTGAACTCGGCCATTTGAAAGATAATATATGTATATATATATAAATGTGCGAATTGGCTATAATAAGGTCATTTATAAGCCTGCTATTCTATATTCTATAACAATATTTCAAATTGCATTGGTCCGGATGGGAGAATTCAGTACTGTATCTACAGAACATTCTGTTTAATCATCTTCCCTTTATTCATTTCCTTAGATTTGTTGTACACATGATCTCAAGAAGGTACTGAACGAGATCAGTGGCAGTTCTTCATGTCTGGTCATTATTAGCGTGGTGTTATTCACTGTCAAAGATGCAAAGACAAATCATAATTCATATTTTCCTTTGTTTCATCACAATTTAAGCAAGCCTAGTAATAGACACAATATTCCTGACACTGGGAATACATTCACTGAGGTCCATAGATGTCCCTAAATACCAATGATATGCAAATGGACCTTGTAGAAGTGGAGCAATATTCCATTTACTTAGGTATGCATTTTATGCAGATTTTCTGAAAATTATCTTTATATTTCTCTGGGATATTTTCTGTCTGTCTTTTATTCCTACTGTAACAGAAGCTGATTTCCTCTTCCACCTCTTTGCTGTTCCACTTTGTTTTCATTTCCCTCTCTCTCCCTCCCTCTCTCTCTCCCCCTTTCTCTCAATCCCTCCATCTGTCTCTCTCTCCCCTTCTCTCGATCTCTCCCTCCCTCTCTCTCTCCTTCCCTCTCTCTCTTCTTCCCTCTCATTCTCCCTCTGTCTCTATCTCCCTCTCTCCCTCCCTCCATCTCTCTCTACCCCCCTTCTCTCTCGCTCTTGCCCTATCCCCCTATCTCTCTCGCTCTCCCAGCACATATGAGCTTGAAGCACAAGTGAACAGTCTTAATTAAAAAGGATGTTTGTAAGGCTAAAAGTCCTGACAACATGTTTCCCATACTGGCTAATATACAACAATATAAAATGTTGTTGTTATGAAAGTCAAAGACAAAAGGAGAAATTAAATAGCGTTCAGTCCCTCCCACGGCCGCTGCCTGCTAGCATTTCAAACACATACGAAAACAATCAATGCACCATTAAACCATTATAGATATTTTTTCTCCCTGTGGTTTTATTTCTATACTCGAGTGCAGCCTATTTATACATTTTGAAAAGGGTTCTCGATACCTGGAGAGTTTAATCAATAATTGTTCATTGTTCGTGTTTTCAGCACTTGAAAACCTTTGTCACAGCGATGTATGCAACCTAGCAGCAGCACTTCTCAAAGCAGGCTCTGTAATAGAGCAGGACTTTGTACATACATTTGTGTTTTACACATGTTTTTATCATGTTTGTATCGGTAATAATTTGGTATGCCGCCCAGTCCAATACAATTTGACGCATGAGCGAGTAATTCTCCCTTCTTCTTCTCCCTTTATCATAGTAATCATCCCTCATGTAAGATACCGTCAGCTCCAGAATTTCATTGGCTACAAAAATTATTTTCACCATCAGAGGTGACTGGTCTGTTCAGGGTGAAACCGGCAGTGGCGAATATACATGGAGGTCAAGGGAAGCCAAGCTACCCCAAAAATATTACCAGTAAAAGATTTTTTTTTTTTTATGTGGTAGCATTATTTTTATTGACAATTGAAGCCAGGATTGCATGTAATTTTCTGGCCAGTTGAACGGTGACAGAGATCTTGTTGAGTATCTATTAGTAAATGATTTCACAACATTTAAATGTGAACAACAATTGCTAATCCAAAGCAAAAGGAAGGCAGACACCACAACTGTGCATTGTTCAGGCAAGAGCCGGGAATAAGGGACAAAGTACTTTTAATGTCGACAACAAAGAGGACTTAATGGCTAACTGGTTCGAACCGGCTAACAGAGGACAATTATTTAGCTGCAGATGTTTTGACAAAGCGGCTGCGGGACTAAAACAAATCCCTGGACCACCACTTGCTATTTGGATCTACTGTTTTATGACAGAGTTATTGACTGTTTTGCCAACATGAAAGAGAGAATATAGCATGGGGTTAGTGATTTGTTTTTTGTATTTAAAACACACACATAGTGTTCTCATCAATATGATAAGATAGTGTTGTGTGCCTGAATGTCAACAATATTTATTCTAGATAGCTATGCTAACGTTAGCAATATATCTATCGTGACCAAAATCAGACAATCACCGGTGCTAGCTGGCTAACTAGCTAACGTTAGTTAGCTCCTGTCAAAACGAATGGTTTGGTATGACCGTCAAGTTATTTATATTTGACATTAGCTATTTATGGGTAGAATATTCTGATTCTAGCTCACTAGATCAGTCATATTAAACTGTTTATTTTTATAGCTTGCAGTAGCTAACGTTGTCAGTTATGATGCTCATCAGGATTGCACAGTTGACACACAGTTGACACACGCTCTAGTCTCCTGGCTTGCTATTTCACGTACCGTCGGCACCTACCGTCTGAACGTAATATTAGTGGTTTTGACCCTGCAACATTTAACGCATTATCAAAACATAGTGTGATATAACTGAATCAGAACCATGTTTTAACTCCCAGAAATCTCCAGCGACTGGTCTCAAAAGCTGTGTGTAAGTTTTGTAATAGGAGATAACAGTTAAATTCAGTAATACTCTGATATATTTCAATACATTTCTGGCCCAATTCTGCTGTTATTCAATAGATTATTTTAGGAGAATACCAATTTGATGTCTAAACTAACAACAACTACAGAGATTGATTGACATTGTGCTCACTACAGGTCGATTTACATAGAGTAGTTGGACACACTGCTGGAACAATAGTGGGACTCCAGTTGCCCTAGAGAGTGTGTGTCTCGATTTACATATAGAGTGAGTGGTCAGATAATTCTATTTACAACAGGAAACCTGAGCATAGCTGCCAGGCCAAGGAAGAGCTTAAGACAATGGGTCACATGACTGTTATCTAGCTGGGATCTCTGGTGACACACAGAGACAGACAGCTGTCAATAGGTGGGTCTGTTTACTAAGCAAGAGTAGAACAATAGGAACGGCCCCCTCAGGCACTCAACTGATACTAAACGGGACACATTCTATAGATACAGCTGCTCTGAAGGAGGGGCAGGAAGAATCCTCTTCCCCACCTCCTCTTGTAAAGAGGGGGGGGGGGGGAGATGGATTCTGAATTGGCCTAAAAACTGTAAGCTTCTAGTTTTAAATGTTTAGCAAATACTAAGACCACAAAGGATTATACTTAGGAATCCAAATGTAATTTATTTGAAAGCATCAAACTAACGTCAAAGATATTAACCTAGAATACATACAGTAAAACAGTTTGTCTTAAAACCAACAATAGGTTTAATTAGGTATTTAGAAGGCCACATAATTCGGGAAAATACTTGAATTCACTGTCTGAACCAAGTAATAACTAATATCTAATTCTTAAGATAGTAAAATCAGATACTGTATACATTTCAACGCTAAACTCTATAACGGTAACTAGTCCCCAAAAATAGAAATGACCTCCTCCTTTAAGGTTCAAAATGGCAGACGACCCCAATCCAAAATGGTCGATGTGAGCTTTAGCCAATCAGGACTTAGATATCCGCCCCCCTGACGAACGTCAGTTTGACGTTCGCCCAGGGGCGGGACTTAGCTGTTAAAAGAGTCTGCACAGGAGCAGACAAGGGGAGAACCTCCTGAAATCCTTTATGCACAGCAGAACGGAGAAGGACCCGCTTGAGACGTTTTGCCACGAGAACAGAGAAGTCCGTTGTTACCTAACAAGAATCAACAACCGAAGATACATTGAAGATTGTTACTCTTAACTACTTTTATTAGACTGATATTAGTGGACTTGCGGCATAGTGCTTTTCCTACTAGTATCATTGCGCTTTCATTGATTAAACCAGAACATTTTGTATACTTGTGGACTTTGAATAAACCAACCACATGAGAAATAGAAACCTCTCATTGTTTTCTTCTTCCGCCGTGCTACACAGTTTTTGGTAAAAGACTTAGAGCCATACACAACGCAAGTGAGTAGAGTATTAGGATCAGAAGGCTCTGGTCAAATTTACATTAGATGGTGCTGTGACTCGCGGCTGGAACGTTCATTTTTTCGGCATACGAGCGTCTTTACGCTCGTTATACTTCAACGCCCGACGATCTGAATCGCACCACAGGACGTTCTGCAGTCTACGTGAATCAGGTGAGTGACACACAAGGCAATATGCTGAAAACAGGGCGTCCAGAACGAGAGGGGTTGTTAAGAAGACCCGCAAAAGATCCGTGTGTGTCGCGGGGGCAGAGCAATCGGCGGTTCTTGAAGACCGACGGCCTGTCTTGGTGGGCACAATAATGGGGGTAGCGGGTGAAGCGTAACGATCATTAAAGCCATGTTTTCTGCAGGGTCATTTAAGCGTGGATCTCAGAGATCACGCGTAGGGATTAGTGCACTGCAACCTTGCCCGGGCACCGCCGTTTTTAATTTTTTAAATTTTTTTATTGCGTTTTTTATTTTTTATTTTTTTTCATATAACTAGGGTTATAGGATAACCTTCGTTTTCCTTAAGATTCGTTTTCTCTTTTGCACCAGAGAAACATTTGGATGTAATTACCGCAGCGCGCAGGGAGAACTCAGGGGACAAGTTCAACTCGATTGGTTGTGTTGGAATATAGCCAGTTGGCGAACGTTTTAATTTGTTCTTGGGATGTATGTAGCCGGTTGGCGAAGTTTTGTTAAGGTGTTCACCGCGTTGCTGACGTCATGGTGAGTGATGTTTATTATTTGCTGGGTCGCTACCTGTTTTGTTGTGCTTTTCATTATGTTGCTCAGCTCTGCTCGAAATCTGATTTCTGTTTTCTGTTTGTTTGAGAAGGCTATTGTGTGTCGTGTGTGTGTGTGTGTGTGTGTGTGTGTGTGTGTGTGTGTGTGTGTGTGTGTGTGTCAAAGAAGATTCTATAGCCTTCAATACGTTTTACGAGGCTGATGTGTGAGTCAGTCTATAAGCGAGCACTGGGAGAGACGGCATTCTACGGAGCTAAACAGGCTATGTAAATGCTTCTTAGTTTTGTTTATTTATTACGTTCATATAAAACCGTGTTTCGAATATTTAAAACAAATACAAAAAATTATTATATTTTAATAATAATAATAATAAATTTTTTCGGGTTTTCACGCGGGCTAGGGCTTAAAATATTATTTACAGTCGGGCTTATTTTCGGGCAGGGCCTGAAGTTCACGGGCTCGGGCAGGGCTCAGGCTTTATTTCAAGGCCCTTGCAGACCACTAGTAGGGATGACGGAATTGCACTGCGTTTTTATGTTTGGTAACTGATCGCTGCCAATCATCTGTGGCGTTTGTAAAGTGCAATAGTGGTACATTCTGAATTGCCAGCCGGGCTTCCGGCTTTTCAGAAGATGTAAAGATGAGAGGGAACGTTTCGTTCAGCTGCAGGGCAGCAAGCGGGAGTTTTTTTCGTGTTTTTATGTACAGCGGCTGCGTTTGAATGTGCGTTATGCGCCTGGTACATTCATGCTCCGTCGAAAGTCGCCTCTCAAGCGGCGAGTAAATGGACGTGTAAAATGTCGGGCATAATGGCAGTGGTAAATTTCCAGGCCTCACTCCAGCATGTACACAATGGCACGAAATAAGCATGGGTAAGGAGTTGGCTCACACATGGCAGATCGTTACAGTCGTGGAGGTCCCAAATGGTTTAAGGAGATGTAGACGAATGAGAGCCTACTTTGGGTTGAGTGTGTAAAAGGCTTATTATGAGTTTCGTCCAGGCTCAGCCGATACCCGGCGTGTTTGCAGGCGGGGAATTTGCACTGGAGTAACAAGCTATTCTACCTCGGTCTGGCCATTTAGTGCTGGGTTGGGGACGGGATCGAATTTGCCTGCTAGCCGTGAGACAGTTAGTTTAAATAAGGCAATATTCGGAATTATCCCATAAGATGCCTGCTCGCCTGAGGCGTCTACATCACTGTTTCGGCGCACGACTTAAGTAAATTAACGATCGTTTAGTTTAGACCGTACAATGTAGATGTTTGTTGCACGTAATGTGATGAGAATGCACTTAGCGCGGTAAGAATGTGTATATAGAAAGTGTTCAAATGAGTACTGTTATGTGGCGATGCTAAGGGCTAAGCTAGGCTAATGGCTAAAGCTAACGGCTGAGCTAACGGCTGGCTATTAACGTCAAGCTAGTATCTTCACATCCGTTGACAACAAGCCCTTGAACCGGAAGTCATTCTAAGCTAGGCTAGGCTAAATGGCTAAAGCTAACGGCTGGCTAGGCTATAAGGGTCAAACTAGCAATTACATATCCGGCGTCAACAGGGATTGAACCGGAAGTCGTCCTGTGTATAATGTTTTTATATTGTTTAATCTGTAGAATAGCGCTTACATTGGATCAGAGTTCTGTTGCGGGTTGACGTCGTCATAACGCTGACGTCGCAGACTGCTATAATGCTCGGTGAACGGAATAGGCTACCGTTTAAGCTTGTTGCTAATGCTAAGCTAGGCTGCAAGCTAACGAACGGTACTGGAAGCTAATGTAGCTAATGCAACTACTGTTATGAATGGCGGACTGTGTAGCATGGCTAGTTTAGCTAAGGCTACCTAGCGATGCTACATGCTAACGTGGCTACCCAATGCTGATGTTGTGAATGGGTGGGGTTGTACTGTTGTGTGAACGTTATGAGGTTGATGCGTTGTGTATATGAATGTGTGTTGTATTTGCAGTGTGATTGTGTGAACCTACAGTGTTGTTTAAATATCCAGTTGGCAATGTGATTATGGTTAGGGATTCAGTGGGCCGTGTAAAGCCTGCGCATGCGCACTGAGTTTATGAGTGCATATGTGTGGGGTGGAAGCCGTGGTAAAGATGGTGTTTGATTAAAAATGCAGTAGGGGGCAGTAGAGGCAAGCTTATGCTCCCCACTGAGTTGCTCTCAATTTTCATCTCTTCTTTCATTTCTCATGATATCTTATCTTTTATATCACAGTAACATTAGGGCTGAGGTTGAGTGCATTAATAGCAGATTAGATTGATAAGCAGTAATAGTAATTGATAGTGATATAGTCTGTGAGTAACACATAAAAATAATAAGTATTGTATCCCATGCTTGCCTTCTCTCACACTCTCTCTCTCTTTCTCTCTTTAAGTTGCTCGGTATTACTAATTGTATAGGCAGTATATATCTTTCATATATGCTTGCTTATTCCTGGAAGGTTAATCTCACTCCCAAACATTTTGGGAATGGGTTAAAGCGGCTTGATAAATTCATCAACTCAATTTATTATGATATGATAGTGTTTTTTTTAACATACACCTGTAGCACACAATCAGATGTTTTTTCCTCTCTTTATAGGTTTTCTATAACGCTATTATTGTGCAGCAACAGCTGTTGATAGTGTTTAGAACCCTGTAAACTGGACCAGGGGATATTGTAAGGTATGTTAGTTAATTCTAGATTCTGATTGCATAGGATTGAGATGGTATTATTATTCGTTTGGGAGGCTCCCCCCCCCTCCTCCCTCTGTCTCTCCCACACTCTCTCCCCCCTCCTCCCTCTGTCTTTCCTTCTCTCTCCCTCCCCGCCTCCTCCCTCTGTCTTTCCTCCCTCTCTCCCTGCCTGCCCCCCTCCCCTCCTTCCCTGGTTCCATAAACGCTTGCCCTTTAAAAATGGTTATAGGTTGAGTTTCGACTGGGTGTACGAGGTCTTGTTTGTTATGAGGGGAATGTTTTATTAGTTTGAGGGGCATGGGGTATATATATACATTTGTTTTCATTTAGGACAAGGTACCAGCCCCCAACTCCCCCCTCCTGTTATGGGTGGCATGTGGCTATGGGAAGAAATACACTTCTCATTTTCAGCTTGAGTTTGTACGTTGGTGTTGTGGGATTTGTAGTGTGTTAGTGGGGGTTGGAGGAGTACTTGGGAACAGGGTTGGCTTTACGCCAGGTTGTGTGTGTTTTTAGTTGGGTAGGGATGTTGTTATTATGAGTGTGAGAGTGGGTACCGGATGGACACTGGCCTGTCTGGGTACAAGTATGGTGGGACGGTATTTGTGATATTCCTTGTAAAGGGGGCCTGGGTTTTTTCGTTCAGGATCGATACTGAGGGGAAAATGCTTTGGGCTGAGAGGTGGCAGGCCTTTGAGAAGTCAAGGGTCTGTGGGGATATTACTGTAGTATGGTGCTGGCGTCTATGAGTTTATGACATGGACAGCTGGGCACTATACAACGATCGAGGATTTAGTGGTATAAGCCGCTAAAAATAAATTCTTTCCTTGGTAGATGTTGGTGGATGAAGTCAACACCAAAAATTTGGTGTTGAAGGGGGAAATGTGAGAAAAGGTTAACATTACATTTACACATAGTCATTACACTGAGGTTGTCATTCAAAGTATTTTATGGGATCAAAATGACAAATTCATTAAGGCAAAAAGAAATTTGAACAGATAAATGACCAAATCCACCAGAAAGGGTTAGACATTGATAGGCTGTGTGGAACTAATTCTCATTGTCTAAAGGAGGACCATCAGCATACCAGGAACGGACGGGAGAGGTTGATGCAAATTTGTATTCCCCAGAGATTTGTGTGAGAGGATACACGACAAGTGATTGGAACATCCAGTTTTCCGATTGGACAACGGACAAAACGAAGCTAAGGCTGTGTCGTTATGTTCAAATAAATTGCACCAAATCAAGTGTATTAGTATAGAGACGCCCGACATTTCCATGCGTAAAATAATGATTGAATGAAAAGGGAAATACCACTGATATTAAGTGTGTGTGTTTTTTCTTTCTTTCTCGACAGGTGCTCCGCGAGGACAGAGGCAGTTCTGACGATTCCAACTCCAAATGGGAAAAAGTGGCTATTGAAAGCCTTGGTATAGTAGGATAAGAAACTTATCAATCCCTGTCTGCACCGGTAAAAATCTGAAAGTGTGAGTTAGGGAGGGGGTAGGCACCCCGAACCTCTAGCTCACAACAGGCGGCAGTGGAATCTGAAGATTCCATGTGCACGTTAAATCACTTTTATAGTAGCTGGGGAGATACTGAATGGCCCCCGTGTCTAGAAGGTGACCAACATCTTACTGTGTTACCGTCTAGTCGGCCCAGGAAACGTTGCATGTAAGTAAATGTGGGCACTGGGTGGTACGTGGATGACAATCCACACCTAGTAGCGGGGCAGTGCGCCAGAGGGGGCAAAGCACCTGCTGTGAACAGGCTAGGCTGGTTAAAACGGTCAAAGTTTCCATACCCATAGCTAAGTGGGATGGGGATCAGACCGTCGGTTTCAAAACTGAGTGGCTGATAGGTACTACGGACAGTCAGCCGCTTGGGGTCCTGACTTGATGACGGACTGTGTGATCGCTATCGACTGCGTCGCCAGCCGGTCAGAGAGCATTATGGCAAGTTGTTCATAAATGCATCTGGCTCAATGTACAGTCAGGCCACAATAAGCCAAAACCGAATGCGTTATTAGGCGAGTTGTCCTTCTGTGATCAGCAGGTTTGAAAAGAGACACTGGGAAGCAGAGGGTTAAGGTATGTCAATTCAGAGGGATCTGGATTGTATCGCCTAATGATGGAAAGGGACCCAGCCTAACACTGCGCCCGAAGGTAAAATAAGGGGACTTCTTCCGTTCATGAGAGGAGACCTTACCGCCGGAAGTGGAGGCCTGTATCCCTGATGGGGGAGAGGGGGGCCGGTGTAGGAGACAAGGCGGCCCTGAAAAGCCGGTTGTCCCACGCTTTGCGCCTCCTAAACTCATTTGGGGAGAGGTGCATCTAAGAGGGGAAGGAGTGCATCTGAACGGGAGGAGGGTACTCTTGACTGGAAGGAGGTTGAAAGGGTCAAAGTGGATTTTTAACTCAAGTTGGTAAAAATAGTTTTAAACACAGAGAAACATGTTTTTCCAAACGGTAATATTACGAGTGGTTTAAATGGTGTGAATGTCAAATGTAGAGCAAGTTCACCTTGGTGAAACTTTGTTAGGAGCAACTAGAAGCGTAAATAAGATAACAAAAATGAGTGTTGACAATCAGTCTAGTTCAATAACCTGTAGTATAACAAATAGAGGGGATATAGAAATGGCCAAAAATAGTCAGGCCAATAGTGGGGAAATGCCAATAACCTCTGCAGACACCCCCCAGATAGACTTGACCAGTGATGATAATCTGATTGATTGGGATGGGATGGACTTCTCTCAGATGACCAGTACGATAGAGGGACTTGAAATAATGACTTTGACTCCAACACAGGGGGTCATTGAGGAGGGACAAACAGAGACAACTGTTTTACTCCAACCAGTGTCAGTCGAGCAAGAGTCGACAGGGCCGATCCACGCTGGACTAACCATTTCAGGTAACTACAAATTGTCGAGAGGACCGAGATATAGACAGTGGAAGGCTGCATTGAAATGGCAGTCCCAAGAGGCCCACCCTGGCCTTACGGCTGGAACAGAGGCTGGACAGGGGTTGGGGACGCAGCCCACCAGTTTCCCTTGTCCAGATCTTCCCCGGCACCAGAGCCAGAACGGGGCGCGGGGCCCGGTGACGGGGAGTCAGACCGGCAGCGCCAGGATGGAGGAGGAGAGGCAGACTTGCCTCTTTCAAGAACGACAGAGAGCGTTTGTAGAAGCGTTCGAACGACATGAGACAGTTCGTAGAGACCTGGTGGAGAGACAGCGGGCTATAGATCGAGCCGCGCACGGGATGGAAGTACTAGAGCAAGAACTGGCTAAAAAGAATGAACTGCTGAGTGATGTGATTTGTGAAGTAATGTTTCGAGCTACAGAACTAGGGCGCCGTGATAAAAAAATGCCACGTGCTCCGTTGCCCGGACAGGGAGCTGGGCAGCAAGGGCATTGTGACAGGTACCACAGGAGGGGTGAGTTTCCAGGCCCCTCCCCACAACAGGCCCAAGGAGCAGCGGCTGATAGGAACAGGTATGTGCCTCTCTCCGCCATACAGCAGGACCTGCCAGGAGAAGACCGGAGAGGTGTGGGCCTGTCGGGAACTGTGGGATACCAGCTGAAAGTATGCTGGCGTTGTGGTGAATTGGGACACCTGGCCAGATCATGTGGCAAAGGGTGGCGAGCCCAAAGAGGGACCGTCAGAGGAAAAGGCCGTGGAGGCAATGGCAGAGAGCAAGGACAGACATGCTGGCCCTGTGGGATGTTGGGTCATTATCAAAGGTCGTGTCTGCAGAGGCCACAGGCTGAAAAGAACGAGGAGGAAATGCACAGGAGACGCTATGACGTGCAGGAAAATAGAGATAGATGTAAAAAAATTAAAAATAAAAGAAATGCGACTGAATAGAATAAAAATAGAAAAGGAGATATATAGATAAGTTAGATGGTTAGATTATGTGTGCAAGTTACTAAAACAGCTTGGAAGACTAACACTGGTAAGTGGAATGTGAGGAGATGGAGTAACTGGCCAATGCATAGCTAATCATACTAACACAAACGGTGGTTTTAAACAGGAAAAGTGGAACATTTTAATATTAGACAGAGTAATAAAAAAGGACTACTTCAGTAGTGATTAGTAGTGATTATACATACTTGATCCATGGGTGGTCAAGGAGACTTAAAAGAAACAAATAAAAAAAAAAACGTCATGAGAGAATGTGTACATGGTCTTTTGTTTCTTTTAATTTCTTTTGGTAAACCAGGGGTATTTATGCCTCTGGATGGCAGTTTGATTCTGTTTGATGGGTGTGTTGCATGATGACACTCAAATTTTTCGGTTATTTTTTTTGGCGTTTTTCTTTGTTTTAGTTTCTTTTCTCTATTTTTTTCTTAGGAACTGACGGGCTGAGGGGGACCCTCGCCGGTCAGGGTAGCAGGTTGGTGGTGACACAGCGGGACTGGTAGGAAATGTCTATATGATGGGCTGGAAACATGGAGGGTGGACTGGAGCTGGTTCATGATTTTGTTTTCCGCTCATTGATAGTCCAGATGTAGCATCTGGGAGGTTGTGTCATGTTTTGGGGTGTGGTAAGAGTTGGGGAAACGAGGTTCTCTGTACTTAGGTAAGCTCTGTGGGTTTTGGTCGCCATTGGCCAAATAGTTTTTGTGTAGGGTGTGGAGATGTGTAATTGATAATTGGCTTATGGGGAACTCTGCACCGGCTTGTTGAAGGCTGGCGGAGTGTGTGGAAGATGTGTGTTTAAGGGGACTGTGGTTTGTTGCCATGCATATAGGGTCTGTTGGTGAATAGGACCCGTCAGAGCTGGCTGTCCGGACCGAGGAACTTTTGGACACTTGAAAAAGGCCACAGGCCGAAACGTTGTGTTCAAGTACATTAAAACTTGGGAACATTATAGACGGTGAGCAGACTTTTTTTCCACAAACATTACAGATCTATTTCGAGTCTAGCACCCATGACTACCTTTTGGGATGTGCGTGAGTCTTTTCTACTATGATTATACATTATTCACATGCATTTTAAGCTTGGTTTACCAATGTTTCTTTTTCATAAAGTCCACTCCAGTTAGTATTCGCTTCTTTGTAGAAATGATAGGAAGGCAGGCCCGGACTGGCCATCGGGACGTTCGGGACGAATCCCGATGGGCCGGAAGTAAAGTGGGCTGGTCCAAACAAAAATAAAAAATTATTGGGGGCCCATTTAGTCCACTCCGATCGGCCGACTTTGGTAGGGTAGGGCTGAAAAAGTTAGATGTAAAAATTTAAATTGACACAGAAAGATGCTTAAAAATTGCCTACTAGCTCTTGCAGTGATTTCAGTCATCTCCCAGGCTACATGGTCTGTACGGCGGGCCAGTGTGGGCCAGTGTGTGTCGGTGTGTGGGCCAC
Organism: Notolepis coatsorum; assembly: GCF_963971535.1. Lineage (NCBI taxonomy): Eukaryota > Metazoa > Chordata > Actinopteri > Aulopiformes > Paralepididae > Notolepis > Notolepis coatsorum. The sequence continues at coordinate 59,682,944 of NC_140171.1, read as the reverse complement.
TAATGTGGGCCGGTGTGTGGGCCACTAATGTGGGCCAGTGTGTGGGCCAGTGTGTGGGGCAGTGTGTGGGCCGGTGTGTGGGCCAGTGTGTGGGCCGGTGTGTGGGCCAGTGTGTGGGCCGGTGTGTGGGCCAGTGTGTGGGCCGGTGTGTGGGCCAGTGTGTGGGCCGGTGTGTGGGCCAGTGGCGCCGGCAGGATTAAATTCCATAGTATGCATGCTCGCTCGCACAGAAACAGTCGACTGTCCGACCAGATGATGTAGCCTATACACAGCGCTCTACTACAGATACACTACCCAGAGCGCAACGACACACATAGGTGACAATAGTGTGTGTGCGTGTGTGCGTGTGTGCGCACGGGCCGGAGCGACTCTGAACGTCTCAGGCTGAATTTGTGTCCCCTAGCCTATCCGTGACATAGAACGAGAGAAACTCAATGCCATTTGGAGCATACCATAGCGTAGCCTAATTCTCCTAAGGGGGCTTTCTCACTAACCATTCAGGGTCGAATCACAGCCCGAATGCACCCAAATAGGGTGTGATCGTCCTACTGATAACGCTCCCCCGCGTCCCCGGGGACGCTGATTCGCTCAAACCTAGACCGCTGGAATAGGTGGTTCCGGGTGCGTGCCAGTGGGAGCGGGGGGCGTGGTAGCTTACTGTAATGCTTTCATGCTTGCTTGAATTTTGGGCAGTTAAAAACATACAGCAACAACTGGACAATACCCACAAAAACTATATTTATGGGCAATTTGGAGAGTTCAGGCCTCAACCAAACAACCATGTTGAGCCTCACGGCTCAGTGCATGAAGCCACGTTACAAGCCCAAGACTTCCCGGCTTGCATTAGGGCTGGCAATTTTTTTGCCATTGCTATGTCTACTATACATTGGTTTCTTGTTCGAATGCATTTATTTCTATAGACCAGTGGTGCCCAACCAGTCGGCCGTGATCGACCGGTAGATCAATGACATGCAATATAATTGACGCGAGCAATGTTAGCTAACTAGTAATAAATAGGCTAAGCTAACTAGCGTTAGCTTATCGTTAGCGTTAACCCTGGAAACCGCTCAAAGCGGACTCCACGACACCACTTCCATTCGTGAGAAAAGGGGGTGGGTTATATTGACAAGGCTTGACAACAGAGGTTCAAATATAACTTCATATTTATTGGTTATTTGTTTCTTTATATAAGCATCCAGTTTCCACCACCGTATGTTAAACTCTTCCTGTGTTGACGTTCGAGCGTGACATCATCGCCTACGGCAAGCTTACACGCTCAAAGAGCAAACCGTAAACAAAACCCAGAGCACACCAAGACGGCAGTGTGTACACAAACCAGAGGGGGGAGAGGGAGGGGGGGAGTTCGCACCCAAGGACGGAGTGAGGGCGGAGCGGAGCTTATTCGACCCCGAATGGCAGTGAGAAAGCCCCCTAATTCTCTGACACCGTAGCCTATTCTCTGACAATATACGCCTTCAGAAACGTTTTTGTTGTCCTTTTAATGAAGGAATACTCTCCAAATCAGATAACACGGACGATTGCTTCTACTGTGTGAGCTGCCTGCCATTGCTGTTTGAATGAAGATTCGCTTCTGTGTCGTCAAATGTTGTGCTTAGTGAACAACGTGAGGCTGCCTGGAGATATAGCTCTAAGGTGGAAGAGCTGATCAGCAGAGGGAAGCAGTAATCTAACAACTGTGAGCATTTCAAACAGTAGGCTATCTTTCCTTTTAGATCAGTCAGCGATGAAGATTCTTGCTGGAGCTCTCATACAGTGTCACTATGACTATGCGTGTGGCTCCTGGTACAACAGTGCCCCCAAAAGTCAGAAAATAAAACTACAGACATCACAAAACAAGCTAATCAGGGTAATACTAAGGCTACCTGCTCGAACCCACCTTGACCCATCTCACTTTGAGGTCATGAGATGGCTTAAGGTGGAAGACAGAGTAAACCAGATAGGGATGTGCCTAGTTCACAGAATAGTGCATGGGGTAGTGCCAGTGTACTTTAACAATTACTTCAACATAATCAGAGACACCCATGCTTACCAAACAAGGCGCAGCTCAACTGACTTTGTGCCAGTCAGATTCAGGAGCTGTATGGGGAAGGAGTCATTTTTATATTCAGCAGCTGTCTATTGGAATAGTCTGCCCAGTGAACTGAAAACCATAGACAGTGCCGTTAGATTCAAGTCCAGACTGAAGACATGGCTCAAAAGGGACTATACCTAGACACTTAGCTTAAGGCACCCTTGCATGTTGTATGAGTCTGTATGTATATAAATGTTAAATGGTATATAAGGCTGAGCCCGAACGTTTGAACGTTCGAACGTTCGTTCGTTACGTTGACATTCGGACTTTAATTAATAGGTTCGAACGTTCGGTGGTAAAAAAAAAAAAGCAGGCGCGCGACGTTGAGGCGATGTGAAGCGGCGCATCCCCCACCAGTGTGGTCTCTGCCGGGCTGTAGCTGGATACTATTGTCTCAACCAATGCAATAGAACCATTTTGATTGACAGGCGATTCTGCCAATTACGTCACACCGCTTGCACCCGCCTCTGCTGTTACCACCAATCGGCAAGCGTTTATATATTTTTTTACTTCCGGCAATACATTTATCTGCTTGCGAGACCGAGAAGCACAACAGAGTGTGAACAGACTCCGTAGCTCCCCGCTGAGGAAGGATCATTAATAAATGAATGAATGAATGAAGCGCGAGCTTCATGGCGGGAGGTGGTTGCGTTGTAAACAACTCTGGCCGAGGGCGGACGGGCGGCAGGCGTGTTGGGAGCCCGGCGGCACCCCGCCGGTGTCTCTCTGTCGTCCCCCGTTCCTAGGTAGACGGTGGAAGGAGCTGAGGCGCGCGCCTCTCTCCTTCCCGTCGACCAAGAGTGAATACCTGTTATTGAATGTGTAACACTAACTATATAACGCTAATGCCACAAAACGAATGCATTTGTTTATCTAGCCTCTTACGTGACTGCGGTGTGCAAGGGCTATTGTTTATCATAAGTAGGAACTTTATGCAGTACTCAGTAGCTTGTTTATTTTCTTCTGAGTGCTTTGTTTAATTACATGTTTACATGAACAGCCACCACTGTAAACAACATGTTTTTTCACCAATAGATTATGCAATGCCGCCCTCCGTAGGATCTATAATAATAAAAAATAAAAAAAAAAATTATATAAAAATTTTTTTTTATAAAAAAAATCTTTTATTCAAAAATTTACAAAAAACGAACGTTCGAACGTTCGTTCGGTAACCCTGGCGAACGTTCGAACCCTAAAAACAGGGTTCGGGCTCAGCCTTAATGGTATATGTGATGTGTTGTGATGTCACGTTTTGTATGATGCATGTGTTAAGCATCACATTCCCCCACCCCCCTACAAGGACCACAATGGAAATAAGCTCTGAGCTTTTTTGTGTTACATCCTTGGCAGTATATCCCGACTGTGCTCTTCTGTCACATGTTTTTTTTTTATATTGTCAAATAAAGTCATTCATTCATTCATTCATTCCTTCTTTCAGAGAGAGAGACACACAGAGAGAGAGAGAGACACAGAGAAAGAGACAGAGAGAGAGAGATAGAGAGAGAGAGAGAGAGAGAGAGAGAGAGAGAGAGAGAGAGAGAGAGAGAGAGAGAGAGAGAGAGAGAGAGAGAGAGAGAGAGAGAGAGAGAGAGAGAGAGAGAGAGAGAGAGAGAGAGAGATACCTGGAAAGCGAACAGGCTCTTGTAATGGGTGTATGGGAGGAAGTGGGGGGTCTTTCGATGTTTATTAAACGGCAAGCAACTTATGTCTTGAGTGCAAAATTAAAGGACAATAAATCTAATCTAACTGAAATTGTGTAGCACAGACCTTTCTATGGATCAAAACCTCAATATTATTATGGTTTAGTTAATAGTTCATGTATCCTTAATCCCTAGGCTAATGAGGCACTAAGATGTTAGTAAAAAAATGAAAACGTATGCCAATGACAGGAAGTAACGGTATGTTATGTGTGTGTGTGTGTGTGTGTGTGTGTGTGTGTGTGTGTGTGTGTGTGTGTGTGTGTGTGTGTGTGTGTGTGTGTGTGTGTGTGTGTGTGTGTGTGTGTGTGTGTGTGTGTGTGTGCACTGTGCACTGCACAAGTGCACATCTAGGGGCGGGGTGTAGATTTGGTCTCCATGATGTTGACTCCTTAGCCACAGCCTTGGGTTGTTTAATACTGGACGAGTGTTTCATAACGGCCGGTGTGTGGGCCAGTTTCGGGGCCGGTGCGTGGGCTGGTGCGTCTGAATGTCCCGGGCTGAATTTGTGTCCCAGTCCGCCCCTGTAGGAAGGTGAGGTCTCATTAGGAAAAGAGGAACCATAGTTACCATCAGTATTGACCGTGAGTCCGCTGAAGAGAAGAAGTTCAAAAGAGCTGTTTTTTCATCATTCAGAAAGTATTTATTCAGAAGTCATGAGTCTCCCAAACGGGTTGACGTCAGAAAATGACGTCACTCCCCTTTCTCTCCTATTTGTCAAGTAATTTCAATATGGGCATATTCATTTACACATTTTTGCCAATAACAAAGATATACTCTTCAAGAAGTTTCCTCCCCTTATCCACTCTACTGCTTGTTACTGCCCTCTACTAGCTATATTTAAAAACAGGTTAAAATATGTTTTTTTTATAACAAATATCAAAATAAGTTCTCATTGAACAGCTGTTTCTGGTCAAATAAAGAAAAGGCTTCACTTTCGTTTACAAACCTATTCATGATAAAGACAGAATCAGTCAGGGGTCTTCGGGAAGACCTAGGATAAATTGTTCCCACAGTCTCCAAGTGGCTTCACAAACAAATGGTTTAAGCAAGTGGTGCCAAGATGTCTCTTAACCTCTTAAGCTTTAAGGTATGTATTTTTAGCCGGATTTTCAGAAAATATAGCTAGAGGTTAAGAACAAAGACCAGCCACAGAAAAACCCAATTATCTTCTATATGCCATCTCTACTCTCAAGACAGCTGGCTTTTTTCCTAGTGTAAAAGGTCACCACCACCTGTGAGGCTCCTATTCTTCAGCTACCAGACATTTAATATAATAATAATAAGAAATGTAATAAATTAGGCGGCTGGGTGGCGTAGCGAAGATTGCGCTCGTCACCAATGCAAGAGACTCCGGTCTCGACTCCCCAAGTCAGCGTTGCCTGCGGCTTGGGCCAGTCGTCATACTATCTCAATTGGCAGAGGTAGCGGGTCGAAAGTTGATGGGTGGGGATTGGACGTTGTGGACAGCGACTCCTACAGGTCGGTTGGGTGATGCCTGTTCAGACAGGAAGTATCGGGGCAGCGTGAGCCTCCCACGTGTTACTCCTCGCCACTGAGAGTCCGCGCTGTCTGGTGAAAAGATGCGACAGGCTGCCTCCTCGTGTACCGGAGGGGACACGTGATGCAAGGCTTCTATCCTCACTACAGCTGACCAGTGGGAGGCATAGTCTAGCAACGTTCAAGACAGGGGAGGGGAGAATTGAAGGGGAGAATTGGCGATACGAAATTGGGATGGGAGAAAATTTAAAAGAATTGGAGAAAAAGTGGATAATTTTTTTTTTTATATAAATTGTTAACTAGCCATACAATATAATAATAACCAGTGATGGGAATAACGGCGTTATAAATAACGGCGTTACTAACAGCGTTAGTTTTTTCAGTAACGAGTAATCTCTCTTCCAATCTTTTTTTTTTTTTAAACTTTATTTTTTAGTGTTTATCGCTTTCCTGGTCAAGCATGACCGACAGTTGCAGGGTGAAACGGGAGAGAGAGCAGGGGGAGACATTCGGCAAATGACGGCGGGTCCGGGAATCGAACTCGGAGTCAACCAGATCCGTGACGCAGCACGGAGTCCCGCGCGAGCGCGGTAACATGGTGTGCTACTGGAGCACCCCTCTCTTCCAATCTTAATAACGCTGTTACTGTTACTGCCAAAAAATGCTGCGCGTTACTATGATTGAATCTGTTTTTTTCATCAGACAGATCTCTGTGCCGAGAAGCAATACTTTTTTTCCTTGGTTAGTGGACAGTGCGCGATTGGCTGAGGTTGAGTAAAATGTCATGGTAAGCCAATCAGAGGTAGAGGTGGGCGGGTGTTTGAAAGCATCAAGTCAAGTCAAGAGTTTTATTTGTCACGGCATACAAGTATACAGTGAAATGTGGGGGGTCTTGCCCGCAAACGATTGTGCATAATACAATAATAATAATATAATAAGAATCCAATAGAACGACATTGTGCAATAATACAAGTAATCAAAGTAGAGAATATCGGTATATGTACATGAGTTTTTACAGAGCATGGTAAGACATGCTAGGTCCTGTGATAGTGCAATACACTGTTAGCTACGGATGAGGCACTGGGTCTTTATGTACACTGCTATACAATGCTATATTATACAATCTCAAGTTATACTATACTATTTTTAAAGTGACCTTTCCTTTTGTAAAGTGACCATAAGTGTAAAGTAAAGTGAGGAAGGCGCTTGCATGGAGGGCTCTGAAAGGCATGACCAGTGTGTGGAAATCCAACCTCCCCCGTCAAATCAAGCTCAACTTCTTTCATGCAACAGTTGAGTCTGTCCTTTTGTATGGCAGTGAATGCTGGACCTTGAAGCCCACCCTGCAGAAGTCCTTGGATGGGTGCTACACCAGAATGATGCGTGTGGTGCTCAACATCAACAGGGATGAGCATGTCACTAATGCAAACTTGTATGGGGGGGTGCTAAAGGTGAGTGATAAAGTGGCAGTGAGGAGAATGAAGCTGGCAGGTCACTGCCAGAGGCACCATGAGCTGCCAACCAGCAAACGTGTGCTGTGGGAACCAACACACAAGCATCGATCACGAGGACGTCCCACATTAACCTACGTGGACATACTCAGGAGAGATGCAGGAATAGAATGCAACGGCGAGCTAGCCAGATGCATGGAGGATCGGGATGACTGGAAGCACCGATGGAGGGCCCGTCCGAGGACGACCTAGATGATGAGATGAGATGATAAGTGTGAGTGTGTGCAGCATGAGTGTCAAGTCAAGTCAAGAGTTTTATTTGTCACGGCATACGGATATACAATGAAATGCGGGTGGTCTTGCCCACAACGATGTGCAATTGGTACAACATATAACATATAATAGAATCCAATACAAAAAATGTGTGCAATAAAATTGTGCAATAACAGGTAGCAGGTAACAATAAATTTGTGCAATGACGGGTAACAGTTGACAGTTAACAGTAGTAGTAATAGTAGTGCAATACACTGTTACTGTTGCTAATACTAATTTAAAGTGGCCTTTCCTTTTGGCAATAAGTGAGGGTGCGTGCGGCCTGAGTGTGTGCCCGCTCATGCTAAAGTGTTACAGTGGTACTCAATGTTCATTGTTCAGGACTCTGATGGCCTGGGGGAAGAAGCTGAGCCTAAGCCGCTCTGTCCTAGTAGCTGGGGTTCGCAGGCGTCTGCCTGACCTCAGCAGCTGGAACAGGCTGTTATTGGGGTGGTGAGGGTCTTTCATTATCCTGCAGGCTCTGGATTTGCACCTCTTGTTGTATAGAACCTGCAGGGGAGGTAGTGCAATACCCGTGGTACGCTCGGCTGAGCGCACCACTCTCTGTAGGGCCTTCTTGTCTTGTGCCGTGCTGTTTCCATACCAGGCAGTGATGTTTCCGGTCAAGATGCTCTCTACAGCTCCTGAGTAGAAGGACTGGAGTATCTTCCCCAATACTCTGAACTTCCTTAACTGTCTCAGGTGGTAGAGGCGCTGTTTCGCCTTCTTTACTACTGTGTCTATGTGTGTTGACCATGTCAGATCCTCTGAGATGTGGACCCCCAGTGTGTGCTCATGTTAAAGAAGCTGCTAGTGTGTGAGCGTGTAAAGTGTGTGTGTGTTGTGTGTGTGCTCATGTGTGCTTGTGTGTGGAGACTTCAGTGTTCAAGCCTCTGATGGCCTGGGGGAAGAAGCTGAGCCGAAGTCTCTCTGTCCTTGTTGCTGGTGTTCGAATCCAGGGTCTGACACACAGCGACAGTTTAGTCAACGTGAGTCCGCGGTCCGTGTACATTTTGATAGTTGGTTTGGCGAGCCCAAATAATCCAAAACTAATCCAACGAACAACACAAGTGAGCAGTCAACGACAGACCGTGGGTCCATGTGCGTTTTTTGTTCACTCTTCTGTTAGTTGTGTTGCAGCGCAGGGCACTACACAGTAGTGGAGGCTACAGCCTTATCAACAGTGCTGCACTTCCTGGTTTAATAGCCCAGTCTTCAGGTGCTCACTGCTCAGATATATATTAGTGCTGTCAGGCGATTAAAATTTGTAATCTAATTAATTACAGGTTTTGTAATTAATTAATCTAATTAATCGCATTTTAATCGCATATTTATATTTCATATTCATATAAATATTTAAAATTCAAGGACATTACATTATTGTGGCAGGTGACTGATCAATTAAATACACCAAGAAGAATGCTTTAGAAATCAATTTTATTAAATAAATAAAATAAATAAAATGAAAACATACCTCTCAATAAGGTAACATTTGTTGCTGATACAGCTAACAGTTTACACTAAGCTACAGTATCCTCAAATCAGGGTCTACTGCAGGGTCTACTGCAGGATCTAGTGCAGGGTCTACTACAGGGTCTACTGTATGCATGACATCTATTCCTCAGCTTGTTTACATTGTCTGAGTGTAAGGCTGCCCTCTTCTTTTGGACTATGTGACCTGCAAGTGAAGAATGCGGCCCGATCAAACCAAGCAGACCATGTACAGTATACAGTGGCTCGGCGGCCCCTGATCAAACCAAGCAGACCATGTACAGTATACAGTGGCTCGGCGGCCCAATCAAACCAAGCAGACCATGTACAGTATACAGTGGCTCGGCGGCCCCTGATCAAACCAAGCAGACCATGTACAGTATACAGTGGCTCGGCGGCCCCTGATCAAACCAAGCAGACCATGTACAGTATACAGTGGCTCGGCGGCCCGATCAAAACCAAGCAGACCATGTACAGTATGGCTCGGTCCCATCAAAAAATAACACAGTATGCTATGACTGGCCCCTGTAAATGTCCTAACACAACCCCCTCAATGTACAGTAAATTACCAAGTATGGTTTTGTCAATATTCCAATGTACAGTTTTGTTTGTACAGTTGTACAGTGTATGTCCCCCACCCACCCCTCCTACCCAACCCTCCCCCCACCCCACCAACCACCTCCAATGTACAGTCCCCCCCCCCTACCCAACCTCCTCCAATGTACAGTTTCTACATCAAATGTATACTCCCTTTTCTGGACTCTTTTTATATCACAAACAGTACTGTATTTACAAGTCTGGTATGTCATAAATGTATAGATGTAGCAGTACTGTCTATCTGTATGTCATGTATGTCATATATGTTACGATGATTTGAAAATGGGGGACCCTGATGTAAACAAGACGAAAGTCTTTCTCTGGTCTGCATCCCCTTAACAATTGTATGTATTGAGCTGTACTGTACTGTACCCATTCTGCAATCTGTTAATAAAGTTTTACAATTCAATTCAATTCAATTCACGGCAGAACATATAGTTTGGCTCCACACACACACACACACACACACACACAGCGGCATCACTTATGAACGGTTATTCGGTTACTCACCATTGTTGCAGCTGACGCGCCTTGCTCCAAATGTGTAGACAATAGACAGACAGTGAAACAAAGTTCTCCTCCAAGTCCTAGGCTGTGGGTATTGTCTCCTCAACGTTTCTGCAGCTGAGCGAATTGCAGTTCTGCTCAATGAATGAATCCGAATCTGAATTTCCCCTCTAACTAGTGCTATATGCTTCATTGCGTCATTAATAAAGTTTTCAATCAATCAATCAAACAATGCCGTTTGTTTAGACATTCACAAGACTTGCATAACGTTAGGGCCATTGGGCCAGCCCGTGCCAACACTTCTTCCCTCGCCTCCCTCTCTGTGTCATACATGTTGTGGATCCTTTTCATCACTGTAGCTCTCGAGGGTAGCTTGTAATTTGGGTCAGACGACGCTATTCGAAATGACTCCGCTAAACCCTTATCTTCCACTATAGCTATTGGCCTACAATATTTTGCTATCCACTTCGCGACGCTGTTGGTTAGTTTGTCTGTGGTGGATTTACTCAACCGTTTGCCTAACGGTAATTCTCCAAGAGTGGTTTGACGAAGCGTGCGAGTTGCTCTGGAGCTAACGTTAGCTACACTGGAGCTGCTCGAACAACTTGCCTGGACATGTTTAGCGTTCATGTGATACGTTAGACTAGAGCAGCTTCGGTGATACGCAAATTCTTTTTGACATAAGCTACATATTACAATGGTCTTGTTTACTGTCCCATCTATATTCTTTTTGAAATTGAACTTGCCGTTCATAGGTCCCAGGAGTATCGCCTCGGGTGATGCTGACATCTTGTTCCAGCTGAGCTAATTCCTTTTGTGTGTTTGTTTTGTTTGATAGACGACGCATGTGTGAAGTGACGATCAAGTAGGCTACGGGTCATTCAATGGGCCAAGTTTAATACGCCCAACTCAAGCGTGGATTTCAAAATAAAAGCGCACCGATTTGCCACTTGTCTAAAGTAAATATAGGTCGGCTGTAATTAATTTTGCGTCAATTTTCATAACGCGATAATTTGCTGTGTAATTAATTAATCTAATTAACGCGATAAACTGACAGCCCTAATAATATATATATATATATATATATATATATATATATATATATATATATATATATATATATATATATATATATATATATATATATATTCTGTATGTTGTGCATGTCTTAAATGTCATGATTAGATTAGTTTAAATGATTAGATTAGATTCTTATATCTGTATGTTGTGTATGTCATAAATGTCATGAATAGAAAATGGGGGACCAGGTGGAGAGAGAGACACATTGGAAAGAAACAACCCAAAACCAGAGCAAATTGAAATGCTATTTGGCCCTAAACAGAGAGTACACAGTGGCAGAATACCTGAGCACTGTGACTGACCCAATACTAAGAAGATCCTTGACTAGGTACAGACTCAGCGAGCACAGCCTAGCCATCGAGAAAGGCCGCCATAGGCAGACCTGGCGCCCAAGCGAAGACAGACTATGCACCCACTGCACACAAGATGAGGTGGAAACCGAGCTCCACTTCTTAACAACCTGCCCACTATACCAAGACATATACTTCCCACAAATTGCAAACACCCAAAGAGACTTTGAAAACATGGACAATAACTCAAAACTCCCATACCTACTGGGAGAAATACAAGAATGTGAAATAAAGCCCATTTGAATTGAAGAGAGAGTGATAGATAGAGCATGTCTGTGTGTGTTAGAAAGAGAGAGATAGAGAGAGAGCATGTCTGTTTGTGTGTCTATGTTAGAGAGAGAGCATGTATATGTGTGTGTGTGTTAGAAAGAGAGAGAAAGATATAGAGAGAGAGCATGTCATTTTGTGTGTTAGAGAGAGATATAGAGCATGTCTGTGTGTGTTAGAAAGAGAGAGAGAGAGAGAGAGAGAGAGAGAGAGAGAGAGAGAGAGAGAGAGCATGTTCTGTGTGTGTGTGTGTTAGAGAGAGAGCATATATGTGTGTGTGTTAGACTGCAGTGTTTCCCAAACCTCTCCTCGAGACACCCCAGCCGTTCCATGTATTTGTTAAATTCCACCACCAGCACACCTGATTCAACTAATAAAGGGCTTGTTAAGTTGAATCAGGTGTGCTGGTGGTGGAATTTAACAAATACATGGAACGGCTGGGGTGCTTCGAGGAGAGGATTGGGAAGCACTGTGTTTGAGAGAGAGAGAGAGAGAGAGAGAGAGAGAGAGAGAGAGAGAGAGAGAGAGAGCGAGAGAGAGAGAGAGACAGAAGAGAGAGAGAGAGAGAGAGAGAGAGAGAGAGAGAGAGATAGAGAGAGAGAGAGAGAGAGAGAGAGAGAGAGAGAGAGAGAGAGAGAGAGAGAGAGAGAGAGAGAGAGAGAGAGAGAGAGAGAGAGAGAGAGAGATCGGCGGGAATAGAATAGGTTGCATGAAAAACTCACCCTAACGCAGAATCAATGGCAAAGTTGGAAGGAGACGACGTCAACGCATTTTCCATGGAGATGAAAAGTACCAGTCCCTTGGGAGTCCTAGTTTATCTGCCACACGTTAGCACTCGATAACTTAGCAATTAGCTAAAGGCAGGGACAGGTAACGCTAGTTACCTGTTACCTGTCTATAGTTACCTGTCCCTGCCTTTAGCTAATTGCTACTAGCCGACATAGCTATAGCCTGACTGAAGGTTCTAACATGCAACAACTTTCATCTTCAGTCCATCTGCCGAACATCCTCTTCGTTTTGGCAAAGTTGGCATAACCATCATACTTGGTATTGATAACAAGCTTATGGCACACAGTGTTATTTCTTCTGCTCCATGCTGCTTTTCAAAATACATCGACTCACTCCTGTGGATAGCGCTGAATAGACCCTCTACCAGTCTTCTTCACATCTCTCTACCGACTACCAGACCGACGCCAACCAGCTCGGCTCCCCCTAGTGTTAGTCCTCCAACGATGCTTTGCACAAAGAGTCCGGAACACTATTCTACAAACGTGTCTATCTGCAGAGCAGCAGAGCCGCAGAGCCCGGAACACTATTCTACAAACGTGTCTAAATATATAAGCATGTAAGCAAAACTAGATTGTAGGTCTGTGATGAAAAAGGGCCTTGCGGGAAGGGGGGCCTCGCAAAGGCCCTGTGCGACCGCACTGCTTGCACACCCCCTGAGGCGGCCCTGTTATATGTATTTCAGATGAAGCAATGTACATGTACAATGTACAATGTACAATGTACAAGCATTGAAGGCAAAGTGGTCATATCTCCTTACTGGTCTATCAGCATGGCAGACAGCACACCAATTCGTCCTTGTTTACAAATGTGAGGCTGCTTCCACCCTAGGAAGCACTAATAATGTACATGTGGCGCGGCTAAGTGGCGCATTGGGCAAGGCGCTCGCCACTAACGCAGGAGATGCTGGGTTCGAGCCCAGCTCTCGGAGTTGCTACCAGCTTGGCTGGTCGTTCATACTAACACAATTGGCAGTGTTAGAGGTGGAAAAGCTGGTGGGTGGGGATTGGACAGCGACTCCTACAGGTTGGTTGGTGCGCCTGTACAGCAGAATCAGGAAGTATCGGCGGCAGCGTGAGTCTCCCACACGTTACTCCTCGCCACTGAGAGATTGCGCTGTTCAGGTGAAAAGATGCGACAGCTGCCTCCTCGTGTACCGGAGGGGACACGTGATGCAAGTTTCAAGTTTCTTTAATAGTTGTCATACAGAAGTACAGAATACTTTCATACAAAATGCTTCTTACTGTTACGCTCCAGAGACTGTGCTAGACAAGATAGTATCAAATAACATAGTATAGCATGTAAAATGAAATGAGGTCACAGTGTTCAGTATAGACATATGTACAATGTTCGATGCAGAATAGACGTAACTGAGTTACCATATAATATACAATACTATGCAGTGTACTAATGTACAGTACTATATAGTGCAAAGCAGAAATGGGATGAGGTACAATTTAGGTACAATTTACAGTAAGGTGTACGAGTTGTAGTGCAATCCTTCATCAATAAATATAAAGTGTGGGGAGTGGGTGCTACAGTGTGTTTGTTTAAAGTGAGTGTGTGCTATAAAGTGTGTGGAGTGGGTGCTACAGTGTGTTTGTTTAAAGTGAGTGTGTGCGTGTGGATGTGTGTGCTATGTGCGTTTGATGGTTGTTGTTGTGTAGTGTTCATTGTTCGTTTAGCAGCCTGATGGCCTGGGGATAGAAGCTTCTTCTGAGTCTTTCTGTGCTTGCCTTGAGACTCCGGTATCGCTTGCCTGACCGCAGCAGTTCAAAGAGGCAGTTGTTCGGGTGACTGGAGTCTTTAATGATTCTCTTAGCCTTGCCCCTGCAACGCTTGTTGTAAATGTTCTGGAGGGTGGGGAGCCCCCCTCCAATTGTGCGTTCGGCTGAACGTGTCACTCTTTGTAGTCTGCTTCGGTCTTGTGCAGTGCTATTCCCAAACCAGGAGGTGATGTTGCCAGTCAGGATGCTCTTTATTGTACATGAGTAGAAGTTCTTAAGGATCTTCTGACTGACTTGGAACTTCCTTAGCCGCCTGAGGAAGTAGAGGCGTTGTCGTGCCTTCTTCACAACACTGTCAATGTGTGTGGTCCATGTCAAGTCCTCGGATATGTAGGCTCCGAGGTACTTAAAGCTGTTGACTCTCTCAACCGGTGCCCCGTCGATGCTGAGGGGGCTGTAGTCCTTGACCCCCGACCTCCTGAAGTCCACAATCATCTCCTTTGTTTTGCTGACGTTCAGGGAGAGGCTGTTTTCCTGGCACCATCCCGCCAGGACCTTGACCTCTTCCAGGTAGGCCCTCTCGTCGTTGGCAGAGATCAGGCCCACCACCACTGTGTCATCAGCAAATTTGATGATTGTATTGCTACTCCGCTGAGCCACACAGTCGTGTGTGTACAGGGAGTAGAGGAGGGGACTCAGAACACAGCCCTGGGGGGCCCCTATGTTGAGGGTGATGGATGAGGAGGTGCAGTTGCCTGCTCTCACCACCTGGGGTCTGCCCGTCAGGAAGTCCAAGACCCACTGGCAGAGGTCATAGTTCAAGCCCAGGTCCCTGAGCTTGGCTATGAGTATGGAGGGGACTATGGTATTGAATGCCGAGCTGTAGTCAATGAATAGCATTTTCACATAGTTCCCCTGCCTCTTGTCCAGGTGTGATGCTGCTGTGTGCAGCACATGGGCTATGGCGTCCTCCGTGGACCTGTTGGGGCGGTATGCAAATTGCAGGGGGTCCCTGTTTATGGGGAGGGAGGAGCAGATGTAGCCCTTTACTAGCTTCTCAAAGCACTTCATGGCTATGGAGGTGAGAGCTATGCAAGGCTTGGTCCTCACTGCAGCCAACCAGTGGGAGGCATAGTCTAGCAACGTTCGAGACAGAGGAGGGGAGAATTGAAGGGAGAATTGGCGAGGCGAAATTGGGATGGGAGAAAAATAGAAAAATATGGAGAAAGAGTGAAAAAAAAAGGTGCTCTCTGTTCAAAGCGTTGTTCAATTAATGTGTAATTCTGTTTACTTATTTGATCTCTTCTTTTGGCTCCTTTTTTAAGAGGATAACTATAAAATGTGTTCAGAGAAAATTACTAATGTAGGAATACTGGTACTATAAAGTATAGTGCTGGCTTTTTTTTTTTTTTTTACTCACCTTACATGAAGGCCATAGTCCAGTATTCTTCATCATTAAAAATACGTCATTGTTTGTGTTTAATTGACGTAGGCCTACTTTCTTCATTATCACAACACTCTGTCCTTATTTAACATTGTAACCCAATTCAGCACAAGGCTAGAGATATACAGCATCTTACTGAACAACAAAACATTTGCAATATTAAAATACAGCAAGCGAGTTAATTTTGTATTGTTTACACTGCCTATTTTTATTTACATTTTTACTTCCCCACTGTACTCTAATTGTATGACCTGTATCATCTTCTACTATGCCGGGATATCCAAGATGGCAGCAAGGGAATTGTCTCTGTCCAGTGTTTGTTCATATTTTTTAGTTTTTATTAGCTTTTAAGATATTTTGCACTCTTTTTAGAACAAGTATTTTATCCTTCACCCTGCCATTCTTTCAACTCTGAGTAAGGATTTTTTATTGTGGATTGGTAGACCAACGGCCCTGCAACAGCTAGCTGCCAGTAGCTGGGTCATTCCACAATGACTGGTCTATTGTCCCCTTTTATCCCGCCTAGAACAGTGTGTTGGTATCAGAGGTGCTGCCCTTATTTTAATTCAGTCGTACCTGACTGATAGGAGTTTCTCTGTTCATCTGGATGGCAAAGGTAAAGCCCTACCTCTGGAGAGGGTCATCCATGCTTTTATATCGTCCAGGCTGCACCATTGTAATGCCCTGTATGTGGGTCTCGACCAGCTCTCCTTGCGACGCCTTCAGCTAGTGCAGAAGAGTGCAGTGCAGAAGAGGCGTGAGCATATCAGTCCAGTACTGGCTTCCCTGCACTGGCTCCCTGTTCGTTTCAGAATTGATTTTAAAATAGCTATGTTTGTGTTCAAGGCCTTAAATGGTCTGGTCCCTCAGTACCTAGCTAAACTCCTCCATCTTTGTACCCCTGCTAGAATACTGAGGTCAGAAAATAAATTACTCTTAGATGTCCCGAGGTCTAGGCTAAAGACAAAACGTGATCAAGCTTTTGTGGTGGATGCCCCTAAAATATGGAACAGTCTTCTACTGGAAATTAGGTCTGCCAAGAAAGACCCTAACATTTTGCAGCATTCTGAGGCTTGGTAAGCCAAACATCCCTGGTCGTGTGGTGATTGTTTATTTTGTTTTTAAAAATGTATTATTGTAGTTTTTATGACTGTGTGTATACTGTATTTTGTATTTTCTTTTAGTATTTCTGTTTTTATATTGTACAGCACTTTGGTACAACTTCAGTTGATTTAAATGTGCTTTATAAATAAAGTTGACCTTAACCTTGACCTATCACCATGAGGTCTGTACCTCCCCTCCCCCCTGCTGCTATGATGCCCGAATTTCCCCAAGGGGATCAATAAAGGAATATCCTATCTTATCTTATCTTATGCAAACTCATCAGGGGTGAAAAAGGTGAAATATAATCTTTTGGCTCACCTGCCAAGGGCTCCTGTATGCCTACTTTTCATAATAGTCTGTTGCCATTATGAATCTAGTCATCAACTTCATCAACATCTGTCCAACCATGAGCTCTACGAACCCCTTCAGTCAGCCTACCGAGCACATCACAGCACAGAGACCGCCCTCATCAAGATCACTAATGACCTCCTCCTTGCTGCAGACTCCGGACACATCAGCCTCCTCATCCTTCTCGACCTCTCCGCGGCGTTCGACACAATATCCCACTCAGTCCTCCTCAAATGCCTCTCCGACAACCTAGGCATCACCGGTACAGCTCTGTCATGGTTTCATTCATATCTCACTAATAGATCTCAGTTTGTCAGCGTCAGCGGCTCATCCTCCCCCCCGGCCCCAGTCAACCACGGTGTCCCCCAGGGCTCTGTGCTGGGTCCCCTACTATTCACCATTTACATGCTCCCCCTCGGTCAGATTATACGTCACCACGGACTCAACTTCCACTGTTATGCTGATGATACTCAGCTCTACATCAGCACCTCACCATCCTCCCAGCTCCCCCCACAGTCTGTAGTCAACTGCCTCCACGCTATAAAAACCTGGATGGCAACCAAATTACTCAAACTCAACAGCAAAAAGACAGAGCTCATGGTTGTGGCCCCCAAGGCACTGCTCGGGAAGGTTGGAGATCTCCTCCTCCACGTTGACGGCTGTTCCATCTCCCCGTCTCTCGAAGTCCGTAACCTGGGCGTCACCCTTGACTCCACACTTTCATTTCACTCCCACATCAAATCTGTCACCAAGTCTGCCTTCTACCACCTCAGGAACATCTCCCGTCTCCGACCCTCACTCTCAGACTCTGTGGCGGAGACCCTGATCCACTCATTTGTCACCTCCCGGTTGGACTATTGTAATGGAGTCCTGTTCGGGGTACCCAGCAAAGCCCTGGACAGGCTCCAGTATGTCCAGAACTCAGCTGCCAGGGTTCTCACTCACACCAAGCCCTGGCAGCACATCACCCCCACCCTCATCCTTCTCCACTGGCTTCCAGTCAGGTTCCGCATCACCTTCAAACTCCTGCTCCTCACCTACAAATCCCTCCATGCCCTCGCCCCCCGGTACCTGTCTGATCTCCTCCACCAGTACACTCCATCCCGGAACCTACGATCCTCTGATCTAGGTCTCCTCTCCATCCCTCGCACCAGGTTACGGACTTTTGGGGACAGAGCCTTCAGCGTGGCGTCCCCTACCCTCTGGAACTCTCTCCCCCCCGAAATCCGCAACGCCCCAACCCTGGACACCTTCAAATCCGCTCTAAAAACACACCTCTTCACCAAGGCTTTCCCCATCAGTTAGTTTTAGACTAAATTAGGTCCATTATCCCCTACTTTCCCTCATCCCCTCTTCCCTCTCCCCCCCTACTTTCCTTGCCCTATTTTTTGTCCTGATTGTAAAGCGACCTTGGGTTCTATGAAAGGCGCTATATAAATTTGATTTATTATTATTATTATTATTTAGTCAACTTCCTCTTGTAGATTGGACTGATGATTGTCCCATGTTTTACAGCTTGTCTTTTGCCCAAATATTGGCAGGGTTAGATAATTATGTATCTGGCAATCAGGGGGTGTGCGAGCAGTACGGTCGCACAGGGCCTCGCGGGAAGGGGGGCCTCGCACAAAAAAACATTTTTTTTTTTTTTTTTGAGAGGCCCCCCTTCCCGCGAGGCCCTTTTTCATCACAGACCTAAAATCTAGTTTTGCTTATATGCTTATATATTTCACATTAGACACGTTTGTAGAATGTGTCTGACTTGTTCCTGGCTCTGAGGCTCTGCAGGCAGCTCTGAGGCTCTGCAGGCAGCAGAATTGGTTTCAATGAGGGGAGGGGTTACAGGTAAGGTAGCGTCTGTTGAGTTCATTGTGTGTGTCTGTATGTGTGCGTGCCGGGGGGGGGGGGGGGGGGGGCGTGAACCGGCAATGAATCGGCTCTTATAAACGAGTCGCTCATGACCGACCCATCACTAGCGTCTGACTATTTCGCGCGTGCAGCATTGGAGGTTATGCCAGCCAAGATGAAGAGGACATCGTTCGGCAGATGGACTGGAGATGAAAGTTGTTGCATGTTAGACAGTTCAGTCAGGCTAGCCATCCCGGCTAAAGACAGGGACAGCTAGTTAGCTTTAGCTACGTTATAATATTGAGTGCTAACGTGTGGTTCAGTCGGGATATAGCCATGATGATGTCGGCTAGTAGCAAGCTTAGCTAAAGGCTAACTAGCGTTAGCTAACCTAGAGACAGCGCATGCAGCATTGTTATGCCAAGATGAAGAGGATGGTCGTTCGGCAGATGAACTTTGTCAACTCCACGCGGTTGTCTCCATCCTCTTGGACATTTGGTGAGTTTTTAATGCACTCTATTCTATTCCCGCCGTGGATATCTCTCTCTCTCTCTCTCTCTCGGGAGCCAAACGGGCCGACTAGCTGTTGTAGTACTAGTAGCTAACGGTGTGTGGCCTGGTGTCAGCACCTGGTACGAGGGAGGTGAGCTTGGTGTTTCATTATGAGAATATCTCCATGCTCAAGTCGGCTATAGTCCGCGAGGGACTTGTTGCCGGCACCGCTATGGTAAACACCACTCTGTAGTGGGACGTGTATTGCCTTCTTTTTCCCTTCTCTCTTCGTATGAGAAGAGGAAAACACAGCGTCTGTCTGAAGTGTTGGCCTGTATTGCTTTTCTCACGTTGTACAGTTTTTCAGTGGTAGCCGCATAGCTTGCTTCTGCGTTAGCTAATGGTTAGCGATAGCCGGGTTGAGCTAACTGTTAGCCAGTTAGCTGTTTAGCTACGACGTTAGCTGCTCGTTTTCGCTTGGCTGGGAACGTTAGTTTGATGCTATCAGTTAGCCTAGAGTTAGCTGTTAGCTTGTGCTACGACCATTGACATTAGCCGTGAGAATAGCAGGCCCTGGCACTCTGACTACGACATCATCTTTGACAGAAGATGTAGTCGGGCCTGCACCATGACAAGGCTCCGGCCATAGCTTCTTTTTGTCCCGCCAGCGAGAGGCCTTTCGTCAACGTGGAGACCTGTGTTGCGGCCTTTCGCCCTGCGTTCCTTGGTGCAGGTAAGATGTCCATTGGACATTACCCCACTCTTCCTTCCTTCCCCTCCCGAATGTTTTGTTAATAACGATGTTTTTTTCCAGGCAAAACATATGTTACTTCACAACATTTGGAGATACGACATGTGCTGTGTGTGAATTGTCTTGGTCGTTTGTGTAGCTTGGGTAGCGTTGGCCAAAGCTGTGTGTGGCCTGGTGTCAGTACCTGGCTAGTGGCTACTCTATTTGCAGTTAGCCTATTTAGCTGATGTCGGCCATTGGCTCCTTGCTACTTTGTTTTCTCTGGTATAGACCCTCTTCTCTTTGGATTTAAGTGTTGATCTTTGTCCTTTTGGATCTATGTATATTCATGTTGCCTTTGTGAAGTTATCTTTTCCTTCTGTTTTGTTCTTCCATTAAAAGTTGAATATCCTTTAGGGGCTCATCTTTGCTTATCTCTCTCATACATGCTCTCTCTCTAACACACACACACGACACACAGACATGCTCTCTCACTCTAACACACAAACACACATGCTCTCTCTCTCTCTCTCTCTCTCTCTCTCTCTCTCTCTCTCTCTCTCTCTCTCTTTCTAACACACACAGTCTGACTATGGCGGCCTTTCTCGATGGCTAGGCTGTGCTCGCTGAGTCTGTACCTAGTCAAGGATCTTCAGTCACAGTGCTCAGGTATTCTGCCACTGTGTACTCTCTGTTTAGCATTTCAATTTCTTTCCAATGTGTCTCTCTCTCTCTCTCTCTCTCTCTCTCTGTACACTGTATATTGACTGTAGAACGGGAGCTCTCTCTCGCTCTCTCTCTTGCTATATGTTGACTGTATCATGCCCAGCCTCGGGCAGCGCTATTATTTAAGAATATGTTGACTGTATGATTTTTATTTTTTTTTATTATTATATAATTAAATCTCGCACAGGGCCTCGCATTTCTCCCAGGCGGCCCTGATGATGATGATGATAGAAACCGCTGATGGTATTACACTCATTGAGGGACACGAAGAAGTCAAGTCCGATGGGATTTGGGAATCTCAAATACAAATCGGGATTGGAATAAAAAATGCATTTATATTAAACAATACAGAATATACAGCACTTCTTGGGGTCTGTAGGGTAAGCACTTATTCCCTCCGCCCTGAACATTTATGGAGATGTATGGGCCTTTTAAGTCAGTGATAAAAGTGTCTTTCAAGGATAAGTGAGCTCCTGCACTGATTATTATAGTTCAATATTCAATATTTGATCACCAAAACCCCCCAAAAAGCATAAAAAAGGGGACCCCCCTCGCCCGAAAAGGACCCTTAAAAATTGGGCTTGCTCACTAGGCGCGCTCGGTTGAAACACACACAGGTATAGTGCCCTTTTCAGCCTTTGAGCACCTGCCCCTCTAAAGTCCTGTGTACGTCCCTGCATGGTTGCCTTCGCCATCAGTGTGTGAATGTGTGAGTGAATGTGAGGCATAAGTTGTAAAGCGCTTTAGATAAAAGCGCTATATAAATGTAGTCCATTTACCATTAATAACAAAGAGTTGAGAATAATCATTGGGATGGATGACTCAAGTTCACAGTAAATAACTGAAATGTTTCACATTCATTTCCTGTGATTACACAGTTACGTAAGGGATAATGTATAGCTACGAGGTCATTGTCGCAAAATAATTGACCGACACTGCGTTCTGGAACACCGAGGCGCAGCCGAGGTGTTTTAAACGCAGTGAAGGTCAATTATTTTGCGACAATGACCGAGTATAGCTATACAATATCCCGCTTATTACATGGCTAACTTACTAACAATATACAATTCATTTTACACCATCGACAAGACGAGATCAAATGCAGACGCAGTTGTTCTGTTGCTCCTCGCCGGCAGGTGTGTGGACTTGATTGCACCTGATGTAGTGCAGCTGTAAAGCTTAGCTTTCGTGACTGCGATCAAAATGCTTGATTGTGATTGGTCAATAGCGCTCTGTTGTCCCTAACATCGGTCATTATTGCGCGTTGCCCGTAGCAGCGGTGAATTATCGAGAAATAATTGCCCGCTGTCAGGGGCAACCGAGCGCTATTGACCAATCACAATCAAGCATTTTGGCGAATGTTAAAACGCCATGTAATAAATATTGTTAAACAAATCATAGCAATTCCCAGGCAACTCGAATTGCCAGTAATGAACTGTGAATTTCATTCTCCAATTATTTACAGTTTTTCTTTTCTTTTCACAGTAGAGTGTTGTAACATGTCCACAGCAATTTGCTGCGAACAATGTTTACAATAAATTCAAACAATTTCACAGAGCTTTTCTGGCTACTTTTACTGTGAATTTCTACATAAAAGGATATGACTTGTACTTCTAGGCTATGTGTGGGCAGCACTTTCCTCAAAGTCAAAGACGGTTGAGTCACAGCCAGTGAGATATCTCGATGGAGAGAACAGATCCCAGTTCTGTGAGAAGAAAGAAACAATGGGATATGAGGCCGGAAAATGTATATGAATAATTAAGTGAATCAGTGCCTTTAATAATGTATTGTGTTGGTTAATTTTATTATTTGTTCCCCTTTGGCTATTCAATACAATAGATCCAATCTCCATACATTGTTCATCTTTACACTGTCCAGGGCCCTCATTCATCAATGTGTGCGTAGAACATGTTCTATTTCCACACGTAAGCACGGAATGTAGAACCAGTGTACGCACAGGGAAGTCGGGATTCATCACACGTGCGTACGCAGGCTCTACGCACACCTGTCATGATGAATCCCACCTTGGCTCTGCGCCGAGGCTCGTGCACACTTTCACGTATTTGCATACCAGAAACGCCCCGATTAACCATATACGGTAATGGAATACACCCATGAAAAGTGGAAAAATGGACTAAGCCGAGGGAAGCGTGTCATGAGACAGGCTGACAGACGTGTACACTTACGGTGATGTCGGATATGATATCTATTAACCATTGCTGCCTGGGCAGCGCAAACACTAATAAATACCGCGCTGGAATATGACTGCCTTTTCCCGTGTGGTTTTATTAATACCCAGGGATTAAAGTTCTCCTCAATTTTATTCCAAATTGCGATGGATCTCCCGTCAATTTTCTACCTGCTGCATATGATTTCTAGAGGCATACTACAATCTATTTTGATGTCAGTATTGGGTAGCCTATATAAACAATAATACGAGAGCATATACAAGAACAATGAATCTCACTGCATGTATGATGTAGCCTGCCTTTCAATATATGAACTTGAATTCCATCATGTTTGTGTGCGGGACTCACAAGGCTGTTGTCACAATGGGTGGTACCGCCCGGTACAGTAATAATAACAGTCCACACAATCACGATCCATGCCATAGCCTATGTTCTATTAGGACATGATCTGTGACGACAAATGTTCTAGAATGTTTGATTAAGATATCATACTCTGACAGCATGCCTATGATCAACAAAAACGCGAACTTGAATCCCATCATATACATAGTCTGTCCACTATCTGGTGTCATTGCAATGCGTTTTCTATTCTTTCTTATACAGTAAAAAGGGGGAAGAACACTATATTCATATGACTTGTATTCTGCTTACAGCTTCGAAATTACACTTGTTTCGTTTAACGTAAAGCCTTTTAAATATAATCAAAATGTTCCCGTGTTTCTGCGGTCTGCGCAAAATAATAACGAGTTGAGCTTTATGATTTATGATGAATTGAAAATGGGGGACCCTGATGTAAACAAGACGAAAGTCTTTCTCTGGTCTGCATCCCCAATTAACAATTGTATGTACTGAGCTGTACTGTACTGTACCCATTCTGCAATCTGTTAATAAACTTTTCAATCAATCAATCAATCAAGCTACGCGGAGCGCAGTCAGTCAGTAGCCTACACCCCGTATATTCCGATAACGCTATATAAACCATGCTGCATTCATTCTGAGAGAAAGATCTATTATTCCAAATGCTAATACGGTTTTGAACATAATTACACTACTGTTGCTATTTTACAATGAACTATAATGAACTACGGTTCGTACAGAACATGCCAGTGTTATTATGCACAGAAGCTCATTTCCTTGTTGTAATAATATATTCTACCACTGGGCGCCAGGTACGCATGGTCTGACCTGTGCGTAGACGTAAGCACGGAGTCAAGTTCAAGTTGAAATTGATGAATCCCACTCTTTGCTTAGAAATGATTGTACGCACAGGGTAAGCACAAATCTGTGCGTAGAACACGTTGATGAATGAGGGCCCAGGTCTTCATGTTCTCCTGAGATGTTTTCCATACAGGCCGCCAACATACCTAACTGGAACACCAGTATATCATTGTCTCTTGTCCAAGCGCATGACATCTGGAGTTTACTACCATACCCTAGTGATGCACATTTTACCCCTCTCTCTCGTTCTCTCTCTTGTTCTCTCTCTTGTTTCACCGTCTTAAGTCCTGCTAAATAGATTAAGAAGAATAATAAAGTCACTCAAGGTCCATTCACACCGGCCGGAGCCGGTTCCCGAACGTACGTGCTCAGTGTTTTCTCAAGGGCCGAACTAAAGCCTCCGTCATGTTCCAATTATTCCCGGTGTGAAAGGCCTATCAGAGGGAATGATTCCCCTTAGGTACAGTATGCATCTCTCTCTCTCTCTCTCTCTCTCTCTCTCTCTCTCTCTCTCTCTCTCTCTCTCTCTCTCTCTCTCTCTCTCTCTCTCTCTCTCTCTCTCTCTCCCTCTCTCTCTCTATCTCTAGCTCTCTCTCTCTCACACACACAAACACACACAGTCACACTGAGAGAGAGAATACGTATGTTACGATCTACGTTGCTTCCTTCCTACAAATTGTTCTCTTGGGTATTGGGGTATGTATACGGCAACTGGCATCATGTCTTAAAGAACTACAGATGGAAAAGACAGCCTCCCATGTGATGAGAATATCAGAGCTGCAAGCAAGGGTGAAACTAAAGGAAGTTAGGAACATACTCTCTCTCACACACACACACACACACACACACACACACACACACACACACACACACACACACACACACACACACACACACACACACACACACACACACACACACACACACACACACACACACACACACACACACACACACACTCACACACACACACACACACACACACACACACACACACACACACACACACACACACACACACACACACACACACACACACTCATGCAATACAAAAACATTGAGAGGTACATAGGTGCAGAATCTTAATAATGAACATGTTAACAAGTGCAATGCTTCCATTTCTGAATTGGGGTATATCCCTGTGAGGATCACTGTCCCCTCACTGCCACTTATTTATTGTGTTATTTAATTGGATTCAGAATGTATTTACATTAAATGTACATGAATGACTAAGGTCTCAATAGAAATACATATTATGAAGAAATTGGTTTTGCCTAGTTTTTGTATGGATTTGGTCTGAGATGTTACTGGGGGAAATTACACAGATACTGTATACTCATTGTCCAGGGTTTGAAGTCTTCAGATGAACAAGCCTAAACATGTTGTTCAGAATCACTGCAGTCTGTGATGTCATATGAGGATGAACTTACTTTGAATAATCAATTAGCCATGCTTTTTGTAGCCTGGAAAAAAACCTGCCAACCTAATCTAAACCTGTGTAAAGGTATTTGTTTTACCATTGGGTGTGGGGTAGCCAGGCAGGGAAGGAATTCATTCATTTTTAATTTGGCATGTGCAACTCCCACCAAAGGAAAGAAAGAGGTGCTGGAAAATAAATGACTTGAATTTGACTAGTTTCTTTGCAATTTAATTTTTTTTTTTAAATGATCCACAGATTCAAGGAGGAACAGATACTGTTCCTTTAAGAGAACATAAATCCAAGAGTGAACACATGAGCACTGACATCCACAGATAAAACACAAAAAACACATGCATGGGGGGGGGGGGGGGGGGGGGCATATTATCTGTCCAGCAACAACAGCAGCCCTCTCTGTAGGTATTCCCTGGGGGAGAGGGATACACAGTAGGATTCGCTGGCTTTTTCCAAATACTGACAGTAAAGATTCTCAGAGTCTTTCCCTAAGCTCCCAGACTCAGGAATATTAAACCTCCCTCTATAGTGTAACCCGGGAGCTACAATGCCTCAGCCCTAAACGGCAGGGAATTCTAAAAAGCTACTTATCCAGTAACAAAATCAGCATGGTCCGAGTTAACATTTCAGAATGCACATTTGGCTTTAATAGGACTTCTGTATCCATAGTATTGAATGGCACAATGTCTAGTATGAGTGTTTTTACATCTGAAATCAGTGTTTTTACATCTTAATAACCATGACCTTTCCCTTTGCCATTTGGCCCTAATGCGACAATCAATCTGTTCGCACTAATAAGATACGCTGCTATGTGGATTCTCAGAAAGCGAATGCTCAGTGGGAGGAGTATTGTGTGAGCCGGCGTTGGGTTACGTCTCGCACCTACTTGGTATCATTAGTAATGAATGGAAGCTTTCTGCACTGACCACACACAGAAAGTCTTATGATGAACACCCCCCGTACACACAGACACACACGCACGCACACACACACACACACACACACACACACACACACACACACACACACACACACACACACACACACACACACACACACACACACACACACACACACACACACACACACACACACACACACACACACACACACACACACACACACACACACACACACACACACACACACACACACAAACAATGAATGTATACACACACACACATGCCCTCGTTCACACCTGCTTGCCATTTTACGTGCTAAGCATGAGGTGAATTTATATAGCGCCATTACAAAGGTGCCTGGTCCATTAATGAGTGTTGGTCCATAGGCTGGGGAATGCTGATTTGGCTGCTTTTAGACATAAACAGGATAAATCAAGCAATGCTTTGCTGTGACTTGCAGGGTTTCACCTGCCCAGGCCCCAACCATCCCTTTTAAATAGGAAAGGTTACAGGTTTTTGCAGCAGAACTCCATGCCAGCGACACAGCCTGACAGCCCAGACTTTAGTATAATTATACACTTGAGCTTTATCCAGACGGCCAAAAAATGTATCCCATGTCTCTACTCCAAAGCACTGCTGCAGTGGTATTTCTCTCAGTCTTCTATACGTTTTATGTGCTTATTTTCTGTCACGTTAGAACTGTTTATGATGTATTTTGTGTATTTTGTGTTTTTGTTCAGAACTAAACGTGAACTCCACTTAATTCCCTTATTTTCACTTTATGTCCTCACCTTCTTGTTGTTTTTGTTTAATCTTTGTCCATCTTTGTGTGATACAATAAAGAAAGATCACTTTAAGTGCTAATGAAATAGAGTAAGGTCTGAACTTAAGTTGTAGAAAAACTTGTTACTCAAGTTTTTCTGTAGTAGTTAGTAATCCAGAAGTAGTATTTCCCCAGAAATTCGTATGGCTTAAAAATCTCCCGAGATCCATAGCCTGAAGTCTTATGTATAGTACATATCCAAAGTTCATAAAGATCCGTTCAGAAATGAGTGATTAGGAGTGATTTTGGTAAACTGTGTACAAAAGAAAAGCTCAGTTTTCTCATATACTTCAATTCATTCAGCGTTTTTTCTCTTCCTGTTTTCGCTTGCTCTAACAGATTTCGTTCTTAACTAGCATTTCTTCTTATTTTGTTCATACCTGGGATTCAGCAATGTATTCTTATTGTTGCTTTTTTCTCAGGCAAGACCAAATTCTAAGAGTGGCCGAGAGCACTCTTACCCATATAAGAAAATCGTAAAAAAAAAAAAAAAAAAAAAAAAAAAAGCATAGCATTGGTTAATTGCAGCCAAATACGACTTTAAAAATACAGAACTTTTCAATTATTATTATTATTATTATTATTATTATTATTATTATTATTATTATTATTATTATTATTATTATTATTATTATTATTATTATTATTATTATTATTATTATTATTATTATTATTATTATTATTATTATTATTATAACTTATTGCGTGCATTCTGTCTGAAATGGATTATATATTGCTGTTAGAACTCTTATGCTCTGGCCGCCCAGGCCATTGATTGATTGAAGATTTTATTAAGAGATTGCAGAATGGGTACAATACAGTACGGCTCAATACACACAATTGTTAGGGGGATGCAGACCAGAGAAAGACTTTCGTCTTGTTTACATCAGGGTCCCCCATTTTCAATTCATAATGACATTTGGTCATTGTGATGGTGAGTTAGGGACAGGAAGAGGACCATGTATGGGTATGGGAACCTGCTGACAGACAGGGGAGAGAAAAGCCCTGACTGGGGCTATAACATTGACAATAGATTTGAAGCCATTCAGCCCGGTCTTTATACTCTGTGTGCCTTGCCCCATGTAAGATTAATTTCTCTCAGCTCGCCTTCAACTGTTCTACTCTTTGGCCGTCCAGCCTTTCTCTTTCTTGGTGGTGTACATCTAAATACTACCTTTGGTATCCTGTCCTGGTCCATTCTGAGTGTGTGGCCTATAGCCTTCTGAGTTGCTGGCATTTTTTTTCAAGGACCACACTATTGCAACTAGTTTTGCAGTAGAGCTCCTGACTGGATACTTTGCTGGGCCAGAAAGTCAGTGATACTGACTTTATTAGCAGGAGGGACACGTTTTATGTCAGTGAAGTGAATGAGGAGCCTGACATCTGGGAAGAACACTTTCGATAGAGATAAAACTGCTGAAACTTGACAAGTTCTACTAAAGTGAAATATCCCTTTAAACTTGCTGTCATATTCCATCTTGTTGCAACAGTGTCCCATAGCTTGCTTGCGCACATCCAGCCATCGACTCCCCACTCTTCAAATGGTGAGTTGCCAAATTGATGTGCTGAAAGTTATACAGTAGGCTATGTCTCTATTATTTGGTGCACATAGCTGTTTAAGGTCAGTGGTTGTCTCACGCCTCTGAAGTACTGCTATATAGCTACTTGTCAATACTTCACAGGTGTATTGATTATTCCTAGCATGTGACACTGATCACAGTCTTTCCAAATATACAGATTACTAGATAGAAGTGCTTGGGGACTTATATTTTGAAGAGCAGGAGCAGTGGTTGAAGAAGTATAAGGTCTATTTACCTAAAAATAGATAAAATAATACTCTGGTAAAAGTACAAGTCCTCCATTCAAAATTATACTTAAGTAAAAGTAGAGAAGTATTTGATATTGAATGTGGTTAAGTATCAAATGTAAAAGTGCACATTATATATGATATTTGTGTATTCCAGTGCTTGGGAGCATTCAACCCTCGACCCATTGACCTCTAAATGTTGTTATGCTGCTCCTATTACATCCTCTGGAAGGCAGCAAGCTTCAAATTGTACAGTACATCATCTTCATGAATTTTTGCCATGTTTTCTATGCATTTTTTTCTTCTTCAAAGTAACTTAACTGATGGGTTGAGATCAATCAATCAAATGTATTTATATAGCACATTTAGACATGACACTTGTCAACCAAAGTGCTTCACATAGCTAAGAACAAAGAAAAGTATAGAATAAACAGAAATAAAAAACAACCAGCGGATAGACAAGGAAACAAAACAACATGTCAACAAGCAAGGCAAGAGTCAAAGTGAGTCAGGGAAGGCCAGGCGTTATATGTGAGTTTTGAGTTTCGATTTGAAAGACGCGATGGAGGGGGCAGATTTAATAGACATGGGGATGCTGTTCCAGAGGTCAGGGGCTGCGACCGCAAAAGCACGCCCCCCCCCTCCCCCCCTAGACTTGAAATTAGACCTACGGGTGGTTAAGAGACCCTTGCCAGCCGATCTGAGGGCCCTGACGTTGGTATAGGGGGTGAGGTTTGTTGACCAGTAGGAGGACCTTGAAGTCTATTCTATAGCGCACTGGGAGCCAGTGGAGGGAGGCAAGTACAGGGGTGATGTGAGCTCACTAGATGTGACTGTCACCAAACAGTCACATCTAGAGACCTCAAAACCTACTCTAGCGAGGCCTTTAACCTAGAACTGGAGAGTCTGGACAGGTCAGAAGAGCTCAGTGGTACACTGGTTGAAGAAACATGGCTTGGTTTCAAAACCAAATTCACAACAATACTAAACGACATGGCCCCCCTCATCAAATTTGCTGACGACACAGTAGTGGTGGGCCTGATCTCTGCAAACGACGAGAGGGCCTACCTGGAAGAGGTCAAGGTCCTGGTGGGATGGTGCCAGGAGAACAGCCTCTCCCTGAACATCAGCAAAACAAAGGAGATGATTGTGGACTTTAGGAGGTCGAGGGTCAGGGACTACAGCCCCCTCAGCATCGACAGGGCACCGGTTGAGAGAGTGAACAGTTTTAAGTACCTCAGAATCCACATATCCGAGGACTTGACATGGACCACACACATTGACAGTGTTGTGAAGCAGGCACGACAACGCCTCTACTTCCTCAGGCGCCTAAGGAAGTTCCAAGTCAGTCAGAAGATCCTTAAGAACTTCTACTCATGTATAATAGAGAGCATCCTGACTGGCAATATCACCTCCTGGTTTGGGAATAGCACCGCACAAGACCGTAGCAGACTACAGAGAGTGGCACGTTCAGCCGAACGCACAATTGGAGGGGGGTTTCCCACTCTCCAGAACATTTACAACAAGCGGTGCAGGGGTAAGGCTAAGAGAATTATCAAGGACTCCAGCCACCCAAACAACTGCCTCTTTGAACTGCTGCGGTCAGGCAAGCGATACCGGAGTCTCATGGCAAGCACAGAAAGACTCAGAAGAAGCTTCTATCCCCAGGCCATCAGGTTGCTCAACGAACAATAAGACTATGCAACAACCATCAAATGCACTCACAACACACACATCCACACGCACACACTCACTTTAAACAAACAACACACTGCAGCACCCACTCTCCACACTTTAGAACACCTAAACACACTTCACTATATAGTATATTGTATATTAGTATATTGCATAGTATATTGTATATTGTATGGTAACTCAGTTACTTCTATTCTGCATTGAACATTGTACATATGTATATACTGAACACTGTGTCTACGTACGTGACTTCTATTTTTTACTTCTATTTTTACATGCTATACTATTTTATTTCATACTTATCTTTTGTCTAGCACAGTCTCTGGAGCGTAACAGAAAGAAGCATTTTGTATAAAAGTATTCTGTACTTCTGTATGACAACTATTAAAGAAACTAACTAAACTAAGAACCACCAGGGTAAAAAAATGTGCTGAGCCGTGGATGCACTCTGAAATATTGACCACTATGAAAACCAGAGACAAAAAATGCTCTGAGTTGCGTAAAAGTCAGTGAACTCCAAGCCCACGTGACTGAACTCAAACTGCAAAGAAACAGACTAAGAAATGACGTAAACTCCATGATCAAAACTGCAAAAAATAATTTCATCAATGACAAAACCGAGGAAAACTAAAATAAACCCTGTGAACTTTGGAAATGACTCAATAATCAACTAGGCTGCAGTAAAAAACTTAAAACCAGATTTTCAAATATAAACATGAAGACAGATAACACACTCATCACAGACAAGCTGGATGTGGCCAATTACTTTAACATTTTCTTCACAAACATAGCCACAACACTGGTAAATAAACTACCCTCCCACGCATTTTGGGGTAGAACACATCATAGCCTACTACAATAACCTAGGGGTCCGCAAAGACGATTTCAAACTAGAAATGGTAACAACAGGGGCGGCTAAGTGGTGCAGTGGGCAAGGCGCTCGCCACTAACGCAGGAGATGCTGGGTTCGAGCCCAGCTCTCGGCGTTGCTTCTGGCTTGGCTGGTCATTCATACTAATACAATTGGCAGTATTAGGGGGTGGGAAAGCCGGTGGGTGGGGATCGAACGTTGTGGACAGCTACTCATACAGGTCGGTTGGTGCGCCTGTACAGCAGTGAGCCTCCCACACGTTACTCCTCGCCACTGAGAGATCGCGCTGTACAGGTGAAAAGATGCGACGGCTGCCTCCTCGTGTACCGGAGGGGACACGTGATGCAAGGCTTCGTCCACATTGCAGCCGACCAGTGGGAGGCATGGTCTAGCAACGTTTGAGACAGGGGAGGGAAGAATTGGATAATATGAAAATTGGGATGGGAGAAAAATTGAAAAATGGGGAGAAAAAGTAGATACAAAAATAGTATACAAACAGGTTGAAAAGTACATTGCGGAAAAAAAAAATCTACGAATTCCAATCTGGCTTCAGAACATCCCACTCCACTGACACATGCCTTCTCTATTTCAACGACCACATCAAACAAGAGGTGGACGTGGTCAAATACTGCGGCATGTTCATGCTGGACCTACAAAAGGCCTTCGACACTGTACAGTAAATCGAAGGTTATCCGATAACCCTAGTTATTAGCGTAGCTTTTCTGCTTCGCCTATGGGATACACTCAGCGCCTAATGGGCGTCAACTGAAAACCTTTCACATGCACCTTCCATTTGTTCGACCACGCCCACCTCCGGCCAGCTTATAGCCCAGGTGTGGCGGTCAACTCCCCCTTCCGAGTCTGAATTTCAACGAAACACAGCCAAGGGTCCTCAGGGCTGTGTGTAAAGCAGAAAAGCTACGCTAATCATATAACTAGGGTTATCGGATAACCTTCGTTATATTTCATTAGCTACGCTTTTCTGCTTCGCCTATAGGACAATGGGCGAAGCAGGGCGCCTAGCCCAGACAAATGCACCCACTGAGGTCCCCTTCAACCCATCAGAAAAACATGGGGTGGGGTCCGGCCCCCTCACCCCTCCTAACGAGGAGCGGAGGGAAGGACTCCAATCATACGCAGTGGGGCGCAGTTACCCCAAAACGCACAAGGTGAGTAGATCATGCGAAAAACCGCTGTCTACCGCGCCATGCACCCCGCCAGCCGCCCGGCAGCGGGATGCAGAAGGGGTTTCAGCTCCAAGGGCCGCACCTCTTCCTTACAGAGGAGGGGCCACGGCCGCGCGACAGAACCCCCGCGAAGGTTCCGATGAGGACCAAGGCCCTCTCCCGGATGTATGACAGCGGCCTACCCCCACCCCCCCAGGGCCACTGCGCTACCTATCGAGCCGAGCGCCGAGAGAGCGAGTGTGCACGTGCTTGACCGATAAGTCACAGAGGATGCCACAGGGGCCAGCTGTCCAACAAAATTCAGAATGAAACCGATTTGTCTGGTCGTCGTGGCTGTGGCACCTGCTTTATCATAGCAGAGCCAGAAACAGCGCAAGACGAAAAAAAGCCTTGAGTAAAAAAACTCGAACCGAGGAAGTGCTCACGCAACTCCCCTGGTTGCTAACGCCAGAGCTAGCCAGGGTCCCCATTATATCCGCAGACGGATAGCGGGGAACCCCCTTTATGCAAAAAACAGATATGTAAATACAGCCCAGGCGCCAAACACGGCGGCAGGCCATCCTGCCTGGGTGGGACTTCCACGTACACGTCACTAAGTGAGGAACGTAGCGACGTCCCGCCCCAGTTTAACATACAAGTGACACCTGAGGTACACTTGCCACCATGTTTAAAAACGCCAGGCTCTGCCACACCAAAAGAGAAACACCCCCTTAGAGAGCTTTCTCTTTCCAGACAGTATCATATCACAATATGTAGGAACAGACTCAGGCGGTTAAAAAACCCAGCTGAGTCGAGAGACATACAAGTTCAAGTTTCAAGTTTCTTTAATAGTTGTCATACAGAAGTACAGAATACTTTTATACAAAATGCTTCTTACTGTTACGCTCCAGAGACTGTGCAAGACAAGATAAGTATGAAATAAAATAACATAGTATAGCATGTAAATTAGAAGTAAAAAAAATGAGGTCACAGTGTTCAGTATAGACATATGTACAATGTTCGATGCAGAATAGACGTAACTGAGTTACCATATAATATACAATACTGTGCAGTGTACTAATATACAATACTATATAGTGCAAGGCAGAAATGGGATGAGGTGCAGTTTAGGTACAATTTACAGTAGGTGTACGAGTTGTAGTGCAAATCCTTTATCAATAAATATAAAGTGTGTTTGTGTGATCTAAAGTGTAGAGAGTGGGTGCTGCAGTGTGTTGTTTGTTTAAGTGAGTGTGTGCGTGTGGGTGTGTGTGCTGTGTGCATTTGATGGTTGTTGCATAGTGTTTATTGTTCGTTTAGCAGCCTGATGGCCTGGGGATAGAAGCTTCTTCTGAGTCTTTCTGTGCTCGCCTTAAGACTCCGGTATCGCTTGCCTGACCGCAGCAGTTCAAAGAGGCAGTTGTTCGGGTGGCTCGAGTCCTTAATAATTCTCTTAGCCTTCCCCTTGCACCGCTTGTTGTAAATGTTCTGGAGGGTGGGAAGCCCCCCTCCAATTGTGCGTTCGGCTGAACGTGTCACTCTTTGTAGTCTGCTACGGTCTTGTGCAGTGCTATTCCCAAACCAGGAGGTGATGTTGCCAGTCAGGATGCTCTCTATTGTACATGAGTAGAAGTTCCTAAGGATCTTCTGACTGACTCGGAACTTCCTTAGGCGCCTGAGGAAGTAGAGGCGTTGTCGTGCCTTCTTCACAACACTGTCAATGTGTGTGGTCCATGTCAAGTCCTCGGATATGTGGGCTCCGAGGTACTTGAAACTGTTCACTCTCTCAACCGGTGCCCCGTCGATGCTGAGGGGGCTGTAGTCCTTGACCCCCGACCTCCTGAAGTCCACAATCATCTATTTTGTTTTGCTGACGTTCAGGGAGAGGCAGTTCTCCTGACACCACTGTGACAGGTTCTCTACCTCTTCCAGGTAGGCCCTTTCGTCGTTGGCAGAGATCAGGCCCACCACTACTGTGTCATCAGCAAATTTGATGATGGTGTTGTTGTTCCGCTGTGCTACGCAGTCATGTGTGTACAGGGAGTAGAGGAGGGGGCTCAGAACACAGCACGTCACCACCTACCTTCTCCCAGCGGGAGTGGTAACGCGGCGTCCCGCTCGGCTCATCACATCAGGCCTCCTCCCGAGGGAGAGGACTGAAACGTCATATAACAACATATGAATAGATTGTAAAGGACCCCCCCTTAGGTATAACGCTGGTCCCAATTTGAAAAAATGGGACCAGGCACCGCCCGCCCGCCTCCATGCTGAGCGTCACCGGAAACAGCGGCTTCAGTGTTATTATGAATAATACAGACTGTGGGGTCACTGAACAATCTAGTACATCAAACACAGTCACTTCTTGAAGAAAAGACCCGTCGATGAAAAAAGGCACAGGACACGTTACCATTGTACCTCCCCACAGGGGAGGTAAAATGATGTTAAGCTGTCGGGAATCATACCAGGTATATTCTCATGGGGGATATGACTAAAACGTCACACATATGATTAGGTTCAAAGGCCCCTGCCAAGTGTAATGCTAGTTCCAAGTTTTCAATAGAAAAGATGGGGCCCCAAGCACCGCTCACAGTTCTCCGGGCTAAATGCCAGGAGGCAGCGGCTTCAAATCGTATTACAATAATAATAGGATGGAGGGCCACTGACAAAATCCAGCACATCAGACAGTCATTTTTCCTTACTGAAAAAGGACCCGCTGATGGCAAAAAACACGAGACATGTCAGGCATATTCCCATGGGGGACATGACTAAAACGTCATACCACAACACAAAGGACCCCCGCCAAGTGTAACGCCAGTACCAAGTCTTGAATAGACAAAATGGAACTTCAAACACCGCTGGCTGTTCTCTGGGCTAAACGCCAGGAGGCAGCGCGATCAAATCATATTACAACAATAATAGGCGGTGGGGGGTCACTGGACGAACCTACCATACAACAGTCAGTTAAAAACCCTGTTGATAAAGAGACATGCAAAAACACCTACCACCTAGCTTTTCAAACCCTAGGAGAAAGGGTAATCATGGTGCACCCATTGTCTGGCACCACATCAGACATGGTAAATGGTTTTCAATCTTCAATATATGTTTTCTTATTTATTTTTTATCCTTTATTTATCCAGGAATGTCCCATTGAGATACAAGATATCTTCTTCCAGGGCCTCCTGACCAACACGGCACACAACAAGTTTCAACATAAAACAGGGCATTAAACAAAAAACATATAATTCAAATATAAATACAGAAGGTCATTTGTGCAGTGGCAAGGAGCATAATCACATCAACAATAGCATCAGGTAAAACAGTTACATGTTTGGTGAAGGGCTAATCGTAGCATACCTTTAAAAGCATTTACAGTAGGAAGTGCCTCTAGACAAAGTGTTACTTGCAGCGTATTCCATAAAAAGGGAGCATAGTGGGAGAATGCAGCTTTACCAAGCTCTGACTGCATCAAAGGAACATTTAAAAGCATCCCATTTGCTGCTTGTCTGGTATTAAAAAAGCAAGTATAAAAGGACAGAAGTCTGGAGATATATAAGGGAAGCTTACCTAGCAATGACTTAAGGATAAAAATCAACATGTGTGATTGTCTTCTTTGGTACGGAGAGGACCATCCTAAGGACTGATACAGAGTGCAGTGGTGGGTGCGAGAGCCTGCACCCGTTACAAAACGTATGGCAGTATGGTATGCAGAATCCAGCTTTTTAAGCAGGGAGGAAGGAGCATGTATATAGATCACATCGCCATAGTCTAGTACAGACAGAAAGGAACTCTGCACAATTCTCTTCCTGGCTTCAGACGGGAAACATTTCTTTAGACGGAAGAAAAAGCCCAGTTTAGGTCTAAGTTTTCTCAGTAGGTTCCCAATATGAACATCAAAGGCCATCTTGTCATAAATCCATATGCCCAGATATTTGTAGGATGTTACTTTGTCAAGGCATGTCCCTTCCAGTGTCAGAATTGGAGGGACAGCTGTATTAGCTCGAGAGCAAGAGAAGGTCATGTATTTGCATCTTTTATGCATTAAGGACAAGTCTTAGCCTTATTAACAAGGAGTGTTGCAGTGTATTCAAAGCATCCTGTAGAAGCTCTATGGCCTGAGTTAAAGAGGACGCCACTGTGTAAACAACTATCATCGGCGTATAAATGAAAACATAAATAAATATATATACATATGCCTAAATCCATAATTCCCTGTTCTTGTGACATAACACGAGTGGGGAGTGTGGACACACTGCATGGCCCCACAGCGCTTCACCTTGTCCAAACAGGTGACGCAGGGCGCAAGCCAACATGAAATATATTGATTGAAAATCGTATTAACAGAGTGCAGAATGGGTACAATGCAGTACGCCTCAATACACACAATTGTTAGGGGAATGCAGACCAGGGAAGACACTATAGTCTTACCCCAGCATACGCCATTTTTCAATTTCACCATATATATATACATATACAAATATATGTATAATTCCCTGTTGTCATGAGACATACAGTCAGTGGTCACAAGAAAAAACAGAGCATTTAAGCCGGTAGAGGCTAAAAACAGACAGCAGAAATGACCAGGCGGTCCATTTCTCCCGAGAGAGAAGGGACACACACCTCAGGTTACACAAGCATGCACACACCTGAACTCTGCACAATTCTCTTCCTGGCTTCAGACGGGAAACATTTCTTTAGATGGAAGAAAAAGCCCAGTTTAGGTCTAAGTTTTCTCAGTAGGTTCCCAATATGAACATCAAAGGCCATCTTGTCATCAATCCATATGCCCAGATATTTGTAGGATGTTACTTTGTCAAGGCATGTCCCTTCCAGTGTCAGAATTGGAGGGACAGCTGTATTAGCTCGAGAGCAAGAGAAGGTCATGTATTTGCATCTTTTTTGCATTAAGGACCAGTCTTAGCCTTAGCAAGGAGTGTTGCAGTGTATTAAAAGCATCCTGTAGAAGCTCTATGGCCTGAGTTAAAGAGGACGCCACTGTGTAAACAACTATCATCGGCGTAAATGAAAACATAAATAAATATATATACATATGCCTAAATCCATAATTCCCTGTTGTTGTGACATAACACGAGTGGGGAGTGTGGACACACTGCATGGCCCCACAGCGCTTCACCCTGTCCAAACAGGTGACGCAGGGCGCAAGCCAACATGAAATATATTGATTGAAAATCGTATTAACAGAGTGCAGAATGGGAACAATGCAGTACGCCTCAATACACACAATTGTTAGGGGAATGCAGACCAGGGAAGACACTATAGTCTTACCCCAGCATATGGCATTTTTCAATTTCACCATATATATATACATATACAAATATATGTATAATTCCCTGTTGTCATGAGACATACAGTCAGTGGTCACAAGAAAAAACAGAGCATTTAAGCCGGTAGAGGCTAAAAACAGACAGCAGAAATGACCAGGCGGTCCATTTCTCCCGAGAGAGAAGGGACACACACCTCAGGTTACACAAGCATGCACACACCTGAGGCTTCTGATGTACCTGCCGCTGGTCAGCTCCTCTTTTTCTTGGGTGAAAGGCGCCAAGCTCTTCTGGATGGCTCTCCACAAAGCACGTCCAAGCGACACACGCCCAGTGGCGGCTTCAGCTTGTCCTGCCGGCGCCTATGTTTACACGTAGAAATGTCCGGTCAGAGCGCATGCGACACGTGGTGCAAATGACCGTCCGTCTGTTTTAACACAAAACTGCCGGTCCTTTCATAGAGCGGTCTTACACTTCTATAAACAAACAGGAATGATACGCAGACACCTCCGTTTCTGGCCACATGTTGTGTGCTCTCTCTGTAGCTGGCAAGGGTGGCCCCCAGGGAACCCCACTGCTCTGGGATTCCCTCTGACGCGCCTCTCTTGATGACGCGCTCCGCCACGTCCAGCCTGCAATTAACCCCCCACACGGGAGTAAAAAAGGCATTGGAGGGGAGCACGCCAGGGAAGACCAACAAGTCTTTCCCCTGGCTCGATAGCCTGTTCACCGGCCGCACTATAGCATACCAGCAGTCCTTCGACGAGGAATTGCTGGTCTGCTAGAAAAAAACTCCATAACGAGCACAAGCAGCGGCACCCCAAGCACTTCTTTTTACGAACGCGCCGGGGAAATCCTGAAAAAGGGACTTCGGTGGCATATCCTTACAGCCCTTATCTAACTAACTAACTAACTAACTAACTAACTTCTGTTCCAACTGCAGAAGGCCTGTGAGCACAAAAGTTTCGTTGAAACAATGAGGAAGGGGGAGTTGACCGCCACACCTGGGCTATAAGCTGGCCGGAGGTGGGCGTGGTCGGATAGATGGAAGGTGCATGTGAAAAGTTTTCAGTTGACGCGCATTAGGCGCTGAGTGTATCCCATAGGCGAAGCAGAAAAGCGTAGCTAATGAAATATAACTCTATTCTGATTGACAAGCTAAACGCAATTGTCTATCAGCGAGCTGGATGCAATCCTACCTGGAGGGGAGAGAACAGATGCTGGAGGTAAATGGTACTCAAGTTTCAAGTTTCTTTAATAGTTGTCATACAGAAGTACAGAATACTTTTGTACAAAATGCTTCTTACTGTTGCGCTCCAGAGACTGTGCAAGACAAGATAAGTATGAAATAAAAACATAGTAAAATTAGAAGTAAAAAAAAAAAGAGGTCACAGTGTTCAGTTTAGACATATGTACAATGTTTGATGCAGAATAGACGTAGTTACCATACAATATACAATACTGTGCAGTGTACTAATATACAATACTATATAGTGCAAGGCAGAAATGGAGAAATGGGACGAGGTGCAATTTAGGTACAATTCACAGTAGGTGTACGAGTTGTAGTGCAAATCCTTTATCAATAAATATAAAGTGTAAGTGTGTTTGTGTGATCTAAAGTGTGGAGAGTGGGTGCTGCAGTGTGTTGTTTGTTTGAGTGAGTGTGTGCGTGTGGGTGTGTGTGCTGTGTGCATTTGATGGTTGTTGCATAGTGATTATTGTTCGTTTAGCGATTATTGTTTGTTTAGCAGCCTGATGGCCTGGGGATAGAAGCTTCTTCTGAGTCTTTCTGTGCTCGCCTTAAGACTCCGGTATCGCTTGCCTGACCGCAGCAGTTCAAAGAGGCAGTTGTTCGGGTGGCTCGAGTCCTTAATAATTCTCTTAGCCTTCCCCTTGCACCGCTTGTTGTAAATGTTCTGGAGGGTGGGAAGCCCCCCTCCAATTGTGCATTCGGCTGAACGTGTCACTCTTTGTAGTCTGCTACGGTCTTGTGCAGTGCTATTCCCAAACCAGGAGGTGATGTTGCCGGTCAGGATGCTCTCTATTGTACATGAGTAGAAGTTCCTAAGGATCTTCTGACTGACTTGGAACTTCCTTAGGCGCCTGAGGAAGTAGAGGCATTGTCGTGCCTTCTTCACAACACTGTCAATGTGTGTGGTCCATGTCAAGTCCTCGGATATGTGGGCTCCGAGGTACTTGAAACTGTTCACTCTCTCAACCGGTGCCCCGTCGATGCTGAGGGGGCTGTAGTCCTTGACCCCCGACCTCCTGAAGTCCACAATCATCTCTTTTGTTTTGCTGACGTTCAGGGAGAGGCAGTTTTCCTGACACCACTGTGACAGGTTCTCTACCTCTTCCAGGTAGGCCCTTTCGTCGTTGGCAGAGATCAGGCCCACCACTACTGTGTCATCAGCAAATTTGATGATGGTGTTGTTGTTCCGCTGTGCTACGCAGTCATGTGTGTACAGGGAGTAGAGGAGGGGGCTCAGAACACAGCCCTGGGGGGCCCCTATGTTGAGCGTGATGGATGAGGAGGTGCAGTTGCCGGCTCTTACCACCTGGGGTCTGCCCGTCAGGAAGTCCAAGACCCACTGGCACAGGTCATAGTTCAAGCCCAGGTCCCTGAGCTTGGCTATGAGTTTGGAGGGGACTATGGTATTGAATGCTGAGCTGTAGTCGATGAACAGCATTCTCACATAGTTCCCCTGCCTCTTGTCCAGGTGTGATGCTGCTGTGTGCAGCACATGGGCTATGGCGTCCTCCGTGGACCTGTTGGGGCGATATGCAAATTGCAGAGGGTCCAGGTTGATGGGGAGGG
The DNA here is from genome assembly GCF_963971535.1 of Notolepis coatsorum. NCBI lineage: Eukaryota > Metazoa > Chordata > Actinopteri > Aulopiformes > Paralepididae > Notolepis > Notolepis coatsorum. Next base: position 59,642,198 of record NC_140171.1, on the reverse strand, counting down.
AGGAACAGATGTAGCCCTTCACTAGCTTCTCAAAGCACTTCATGGCTATGGAGGTGAGGGCTACAGGGCGGTAGTCGTTGAGGCAAGCGGGCGTAGATTTTTTGGGTACAGGGATGATGGTGGACTTCTTCAGACAGGTGGGGATGACAGCCTGTTCCAAGGACAGGTTGAAGATGTCAGTGAATACCGGGGCCAGTTGGTCGGCACAGACTTTTAGGACGCGGCCGGGGATGCCGTCCGGTCCTGCTGCCTTCCTGATATTCACTTTTTTAAAGATCCGTCTCACCTCATGCTCTGTTACCCTGAACACTGAGTCTCCATCAGCAGACCCCCCCCCCCCCCATTGCCGTGGTTTGTAGGCTGGCGTTGTTATTCACAGCCTCAAACCTCGCATAGAAGGAATTGAGATCATTTGCTAAGGAGATGTCACTGTTCAGTTTGAGGGGGGTGCCTTTGTAGTCTGTCATTGTTCTGAGGCCCTGCCACATGCCTCTAGAGTCAGCCTGTTCAAACTGAAGTTCAACTTTATCCCTGTAACGCCGTTTTGCCTCTATTACTGCTCTCCTGACGTTGTATCTTGCCATCTTGTGTTCTTCCATGTTGCCTGTCACCAGCCCGGTGTTGTATGCTGATGTGCGCACGTTCAGAGCCTCACGGACGGATTTGTCTACCCAGGGCTTTTGATTTGGGTAGATTTTAATTTTGGTGGAGGGGATTGTTTCTTCTACCTGAGTACAGACATAGTCAATCACCGTTTCGGTGTATTAGTTAATATTGGCTGTGTTATCACGGAATACACTCCAGTCTGTGCATTCCAGTACAGCTTGGAGTGACTCCTCTGACGTCACGGCCCAACGCTTAACCTCTCGCGAGACCACCGGCGTTCGCTTGAGACTTTGTTTGTACTTTGGCAAAAGAAATATTGCGGCGTGATCGCTTTTACCGAATGGACTAAGAGCCTGTGACTTGTACCCATTCTTAAATTGCGAGTATACATGGTCTAATATGTTCTCGCCTCTGGTGGGACAGGTCACATGCTGATAGAAAATCGGCAGCACCTTTTTAAGACACGCGCTGTTGAAGTCACCCAAAACCAAAATGGCAGCGTCAACATTAGCTGCCTGGAGTTTGTTTACCTCGTCGTGAAGTTTTGAAAGTGCGACCCCAGTGTTCGCGTGTGGTGGAATGTACACTCCGATGAGGATGATGGACGTTAACTCTCTTGGGAGGAAGAATGGTCGACATTTTATCGTGATAAACTCCATGTCTGGGGAGCAGTGGTTAGACAGTTCCTTTGTGTTGCCTAAATCGCACCACTCCTTGTTTATCATGAAGGCAATGCCGCCTCCCTTCGTCCTTAGTGACTCTTCTGCCGTCCGGTCCTTGCGGAGAACGAAGAAGTGGTCTGCCGGTTCTATTGCGTGATTCGGGACATCTGGACTCAGCCAAGTTTCTGTGAAACAGAGGACGTTACAATCCCGAATGTCCCTCTGGAATTGGATCCGTGCTCTGATGTCATCCAGTTTATTTCCTATCGATTGCACATTGGCCAACAATATGCTGGGCAATGTGGTTCTGTGTCGTTTGGACCTCAGTCTGTTTCGGACCCCGGCTCTCTTTCCACGTCTTCGCGGCGGCTTCTCCTGGTCTTGGCCATGGCCATAACAAAGGATCTCGGCGGGCCATTTCTGCTGTTCAGCGATCCGATCCAGAGAGCAATCCAAACGGTAAGTTTTCCTTAATCCAATGTCAATGATTGACTGACGGTCATACACATATAATGCACCAACAGTTGGTGCAAATAAAACTCCTAATACTATAAAAATTAACAAAAGAAAGCACAGTCTCGACGGAGCGATCAGAAAGGCAGCCATCAGTGCAGCGCCAGTTCACTACTCTACCCCCCCCCCCCCCCCCCCCTCCCAGTTAGCGGTGGTGTTCCACAAGGAAGCATACTGGGACCGTTACTGTTCCTAATTTATGCAAATGACATGTCGTTAGCTTGTGACTGCAACTTGTTCCTGTTCGCGGACGACTCAGCCCTGCTGGTCTCTGACAAGAACAAGTTACAGGTTGAAAAAACCCTCAGCACTCGGAACTCGGCAGAATATGCACCTGGCTCGCTGATAACAAACTATCATTACACCTGGGTAAAACAGAGTCCATTCTCTTCGGATCAAATAACAAACTCAGCAAGACCGACGGCTTCTCAGTTACAGTGGAAAGATGAAATTACATACCTGGGTTCCATCCTAGAGGCAAATCTTTCCTGTGACAAAATGGCATCAAATGTAATAAAAAAGTCAACCAAAGAACTAGATTCTTGTACCGGATCTCCTTTCTGGTAAACAAGAATACCCTGAAGACTCTGGCAGGAGCACTCATTCAAGGGTACTATACCACAACCACCACACACAACACCAGAGGGAGCTCCACAAATCATGTTAAACCCAGATTCGGCTCAAACAAGGGACTAAACATGTTTAGCAATTATGCAACAACAATGTGGAACGCCCTACCCACAGCTGTAAAGGAATGTGAACCTACGGGACACTGCAATTCGAAACTGGCCCCTGTAAATGTCCAAACCCAACCCTCTCCAATTTACAATTCCCCCCCCCCACCCCGCCTACCCAACCCCCCCTCACCCAACCACATCCAATGTAGAGTTACCCCCACCCCACCTACCCAACCTCCTCCAATGTACAGTTTATTCCCCCTCAAATGTATATAATCTCTTTTTAGACAATTTCTTTACTCATAAACAGTACTGTATTTGTAGATCTGGTATATAATAAATGTCTAGATGCAACAGTACTGTCTACCTGTATGTCATGTATGTCATATCAGGGCTCCAGACTAACTTTTTACATTGGTTGCACCAGTGCGCCTAACTTTTTCATTTAGGTGCACCAGCACATAATTTAGGTGCACCCAAACATTTTCACCGCGCCTTTTGCTGCTGCAATAATACATTTTAAGTGTTACCTTTACCATTACCTTTTTTGTCAGTTCCCATACACATTAGTAATTTCTTAAGATGTTTTGTAAATGATTGTAAAAAATAACATTGTATTACAGTTAGCTCACAAAGTCCAATCCTTCACTTTTTATGTCTATTTTAACACATTCAGCTCAGCTCCAGTTAGAGCTGTCCCCAAGCCTGTTTTTGGGATTTGAACATTCGCCAGGGTTTTTCGAACGGATGTTCGAACCATCGTTTTGAATCATGCAAACAATTTGCTCCTAAATAGGGAGATGTAGTCTGACGTCACTTTGGCCTGCCCGCGAGGTCCACCCGTATAGGGATTTATCATTGGGAAAATGGATTATAGGCTATTAATAATAAAGATTATTATTATTATCGGCTATTGTAACAATTCTACCTCATGAACATTGGAAAGCTTTCCATTTTTGCACAAAATTTGTTCCCTTCTATCACTAACATAATTTGTCAAGCATTTTTGGCGATTTTTACAATAAATTGCGAACATTTTCATGTTGAGCTATAGATTGTGGATGAATACGTACAGAAAGCTACACCATGCAAATGTTGATGCTTTATTTGTTTTAAACGAGACGATTTAGAAATGGGCAATGGGCAAATACATTGTGTTTTCAAGATGGTGGACCGTCCGGAAACAGCAATCATAACACCACTGCACCTCCCTCTGATATTTTATTTAGAAAAATGGCCACTTCCGTCCGCTCCTCACTCCAGCATACTTGACTTACTTGCAGGTTTTTTCTAGTTCAGTACTGTCTTGACTTTAGGCACATAGCGCACATTGCTGCGGGTTGAGTAGTAGTACCTACTTACTGGTCACGGGAGGCTTCAATAACGTTTGAATGATAATCCATTTTGTGAATACATTTGTTGAAACAACTTTGTTAGCCGACAGCTCCTGCTATTAACGTTAGCTGCGCTCTAACGTTACATAGCTTAATTAACGTGCATAACATACCTGTGTAACGCTAAGCAGCTTGTGTTCCGCTGGGAAAGTATCACTACATACACTTTGTTTAATCCAAACATCCATTCGGAAAGGTTGTATTATGAAACCAGTATGAGACGATGTGCTTATTTATCATTTCAATTCGGAAAGTTGATGCTCATTTTGTTTAGCCCATCATTCAGCAAATACAAATTTCAGGGTGATGATCAGAGCCAATCAAAGGCAGATCGGGGCTGGACTTTGCAGAATGCACATGTTAGAGCCAATCAAAGGCAGAGATTATTTTTTGAGAACGCACATGGCCACGGGGCGAAAGACGCTACACACACACACACACATACACACAGACAGACAGACCTGCTGGGAGCTGCACCAGTGCGACAAGGGAAAACATTAAGTCACACTGAACTGATTTTCGTTCGCACAGTGCGACTAAAATGGTCGCACTCTGGAGCCCTGCATATATGTTATGATGAATTGAAAATGGGGGACCCTGATGTAAACAAGACGAAAGTCTTTCTCTGGTCTGCATCCCCTTAACAATTGTGTGTATTGAGCTGTACTGTATTGTACCCATTCTGCAATCTGTTATTAACATTTTCAATCAATCAATCTTTTCTGGGTACCTGTGAGCAGTCTAGCGGCAGCGTTTTGGGGTAGTTGTAGATAGGTAGGGCTATGGTGGATTTATTAAGCCCCAGGTACAGGGAGTTATAGTAGTCTAAGCGTGAAGATATGAAGGCGTGAATTACTCTTTCCAGGTCTGAGGGGGAGAGAATGGCATTGATCCTGGCTATGGACCGGAGCTGGAAAAAACACCCCTTCACCACAGAGTTGACCTGCCTATTGAAGGAAAATTCTGGGTCAAAGAGCACGCCCAGGCTTTTAACAAAGGGCTTGACTAGGGGAGACAGGCAGGGTGCGATCCACGAGGGGAGCCCGGTCCGCTATAGCTCCCCTAGATCAGACATCAGCTCCCCTGCAAACTTGATTTGCGATTTTTTGGGGGGTCTCTAAATTACTGAAAATAAATGCTACTTTTGCCATGCATTTCTCATTTTTCTGTAATTTTCTGTATCATCATCGTGTATAATAATAAACGTATGCTATTTTGGATGTATGATTAATGATTTGCGCACTAATTCACACGTAATATGGCAACATGCATGCTATTCTTGCAATTACCATTCGGAGCGCGGCGGCGCTACAGCCTGCACGGCACTGTCGGCACACATCAAACTTGACCCACTTTGTATGTAACCTGTGCTGTGGCTGTTACTTGTTGACACAGACAGTGATCGTTTTGACAGCCAGTAAAATGTCTAAACGAAAACAAGTAAGCCTAACCAATTTTGGTTTCACGAAGACAGTGAAGCTGACAGAGCAGCAGGAGGCGGGAATCGGATCATCTACAGGCGCAATTACACCTGCGGCTGGTGCTGCTCCGGTGGCCGTGGGGACTATTATTAGTATTACAACGATCGGAATTTTTTTATCATGGAATGTGCTGTGGAAGCCCAGCCCAGACCGTCCAGACGGCCGGACGGTAAGTGAGTTGTCTACTCTAACTCTACTCTACCTACTACAGGCTACAGACTAGTGTCTGCGATTACACAGTCCGACTCCTGAGCACTCCTCGCTGAGAGGTGTGCCGGGAGCTTAGCCAATGTTGCCAAAATACCTGGTTATTGTTATTTCAGTTTTTTCTTTTAAAATGTTTTAATCAATGATGATTAGCAACATGCTTAATTTTTGTTTTGACAGTGTTTTTTAGAGTGAGTATGCAGATACTCAGTCAGAAACACCAAGGAGTATTCAAAAGCTGGGCTCCATAGACAATGAATGGGGCTCTGACTCCATGAGGCCATAACATGTTTGTGTTACCTCTTACCCAAATGAGGTTCTAATTCTACCTTCTACCAATGCTAGACTATAAACCTCATTTGGGTGTAAGAGCTCACACACTCATGCATTGTGCTGTGTGGCATCTCTCCAGAGTAACACTTATAGCAGCGGCAAGGACTGGAAGATTTACAATGTAGTTACGTAGACGTGACTGGCATCATGGAAAGAAACTGAAGCATTCTCTGTGGAAATCAAGGAACTCATTTGGAAGGTCACTCCTGAACAAGAAACAAGGGGTTCTGCTCCCACTATGTCTTGGTTCTAAAGAATGTTCTGAATGGGTTAATCTGGAAACAACGTCAGAATGCTGTCTGTCCCCTGGCTGCTGTTGTACATCAACCCAGGGAATGTATTCAGTGGACGTACAGTAAAAGACACATACTTCAACATCACTGTGCAGGGGCGTGCACAGACAATTTGTGGGGCAGGGGCCCAAGCGGTGGTGAGGCGGGGGGTGCATGCGGGGTACTTTCTAAATTGAAAAGGCTTATTTTTCTTCGTGGATGGTAGTTATTTATATATATACAGTATATATACAGTTACAGCCATTATGACTCTCCACCATACTACCGCGCTGCTGATGCGGTGCAGACGGGTTCATTTTGAGGTCGATTACTGTTCTGTTATATGCCACCAGGAGGCGCAAAGTCTTGAAATATTAAATTCTTAGGTCTGTAGAATCACAGCGCAATCACCAATGATTTCTTCCAAATGAAGCCGTTAAAAACACAGACGCACACCAATACAAACATATACTGTATAGTTGTATTTATTTTTATATTTATAAGAGAATAAGCATAAGTGTGTGTGTGTCTGTCTGCCCAGAGGGCCGCCTGCTGCATCTTAACTCATTGGACGCCACTCATGAATAAAGTCGGGTTATTTCGCCAGCGCTTGAGCGACAAACCCGAGAAAAGTCGGGTTTTCTATCGTTATTTCTTTTATTCAATATTCCCATTCATAATCCATCGAGGGAGCCTGTGTTATCATTGGGAATGAGTCTGAGATCGCAAACGTCCAATACTGCCACCGGGCAGAGTTTTCCTTGTCGGGCAGGACGCGTGTAGTCTTTTACCAACGCACTTGCAGTTCCGCATTCGGGTTCCGCGATCAGATTGGCCACTGACGTTTCTCTCAGCGCCAATCGTGTTACGCCTATTTCTGCCTCTAACAGCCTGCTAGCTAGCTAACGCCTAGTTCTATCACTGGTTAAGCTTGGCGACTCTTTCGAAGTTGGTTAAGGTTAGAGTTTGGAATCAGGGCTGGTGGTCTATCGCCCTGCTCTAAACCAAACTCTAACCTTAACCAACTTCTAAAGAGTCGCCAAGCTTAACCAGTGATAGAACTAGGCATCACGCGATTGGCGCTGAGAGACACGTCAGTGGCCAATCAGATCGCGTAATACTGCAAGTGCGTTGGTAAAAGACTACACACGGGCAGGACAAGCGTTTATAACGCATGGATTGAGGATAATCAAGCACTCCCGGTTCATGTTCTTTGGTGGATTATGTTGGCAACACGATCGACATCAATACTTGGAATGGCAATCAGATAATTCGAATATTCTTTTTTGAGTACATCCTAGTTAAGGTAAGGGCTATATGGTATTAATCTTGCATTGATCCAATAATTCCTTCACTGCGATCCGAGCATATGTGTGTAATGTGTGTGTGTGTAATGTATTCCGTTGGTGACGATCAAAGCAACCCTTTCATGCATTCATGATGAAACATAATACCGATAATATAGCATTGATTTAGAAATAGTAGCGTATACAGGCGAGAAACGGCACAGTTTTTAGTGAAATGCACGTATTGCTGCATAGCGTCATTTTCTGGGATTAGACAGGATTACTCTAAAACTATACTCATATTCACCACGGTATAAAACGGGAATGTATGGAAGAAAAAATTCAATCTTTTTTACAAATTGAACGATAGATACTCAATGTCAAATGGGCAATAGTATTATATCCATAGCTATGATATATAATATAGTTTGAGCCCTGCAAACACGCCATGTATTCCTATACTTTAAATCGGTGGCTTTCTTACCACACAGTACACAGCACCCTCTGCCGCTGATTGAGTTAATAAACTATCGATTTATATGGAATTCGTTAAACTTTGTGTCCGTTATTTTTATTATTATTGTCATTATTATTATTTATTTAATACTAATTAAAGTCATCCCATGACCTTTATTTTTTATATAGCACCCTTCATACAGCACAAATGCACAGGGTGCTTTACACTACAGCTTAATATAAAAACACAATAAAACAAAATCAGAAATAAATGACAACAAACAAACAGCAGTTAAAAACAGTGAAACCAGATAGAAAAAGTAGAATAAAAGATTTTGGATAAAATCATGAGTCACTAATTAAAACAAAACTATAGAACAGTGAGGACAATAAAAGGCGCCTATGCATGATCAAAGGCCTGTCTGAACAAATGTGTTTTTAGTTGTTTTTTAAAAGAGTTTTCAGAGGGGGCAGTTCGCAGGTCCAGGGGGAGAGCGTTCCAGAGCCTTGGTGCTGTCACCTCGAAGGCTAGATCACCCCTTGTTTTTAGCCTGGACCTGGGGACCACCAGAAGGTGCTGATCGGCAGATCTGAGTGAGCGGGTGTTGGTGTAGGGATGGATGAGTTCCGTGATGTATATAGGGGCCTGACCGTGAATTGCTCTGAAAGTGAAAGTGAGGACTTTGAAGTGAATTCTATAGTGTGGCGGGAGGCGTGAATATTTTTGTGTTTAGCGTTTCTCTGATTGGCCACTACACCCATGTGACCACGGCAGCGCGAGAGAGCTGCAGCGCGGAAATAGGCTGTCTATTGCCATTCTCTAAGACAAACTCTAACCTTAACCAGCTCCTTAACAGCGCCTAAACTTAACCCTTCTAACCATAACCAACTCCGAAAAATTGCCATTCTCTAAGACAAACTCTAACCTTAACCAGCTCCTTAACAGCGCCTAAACTTAACCCTTCTAACCATAACCAACTCCGAAACATTGCCATTCTCTAAGACAAACTCTAACCTTAACCAGCTCCTTAACAGCGCCTAAATTTAACCCTTCTAACCATAACCAACTCCGAAACAATGCCTAACCTTAACCAACTCCGAAACAATGCTTAAAGTTATGCTTAAACTTAACGGCGAAAGAATGCGAATGCACGTTAAAAAATAAATAAAAAAATTGAAGGGAATCGAACTTGCCAGCAACAGGCCGTAGGATCCACACCAATGCAGCGCTGCCAATTGAGCTAGTTCTGGATAGTAAAAAAGGGGGGATTACTGCTACATAACTGCCACGACGGAGCTCCAGCTCTGCCACTACGCTCCGCTGCTGCCGCGTCGCCGCGGGGGCGTGGCTAGACGCAAGTTGGGCGTGGCTAGACACAAGTTGGTTGCCTTTAATATTTAGGCTACACCCAGGTTTCTCAGGTGGGGACGTATGTTGTCTTTAAGGGACCCCAAGTGAGTGACCACTCTAGCTGCAGTCTTTTCAGCTGCTACGATCAGCACCTCCGTTTTATTTGCATTTAACTGGAGGAAGTTACTCCCCATCCAGCTCTCAATGCCGAGCAGGCACTCCTGGAGAAGGCTGAGTTTCTCCAAGTTGTCGGGTTTAAAAGAGCAGAGTAGTTGTATGTCGTCTGCGTAGCAGTGATATTTAATGCCGGTGAATTTATTGATGAGGAGGCCTAGGAGAAGCATGTAAATGGCAAAGAGGAGTGGTCCTAGCACCGATCCCTGTGGTACCCCACATGAGAGGGGGGTGGGGTCAGATTTAAAAGGACCCACAGCCACCGAGAACGTTCTCTCCCTCAGATAAAAGGCAAACCAGTTTAGAGCTCTCCCAGCACATCACAGTCTGAAATGGGAGGGCACAGAAAAATAGATTACATTAGATTCAAATGTATTGTCATCATGTACTGTAGCACAAGCACAATACAACAAAAAAAAGTTTGGCATCTAACCAACAGTACTGAAGTGATACTTACAGAAGTTCTTGACATCAATTGTAAACTGTATCTAATAATAGTGACAAAATCATGTAAGACATTCATTCAAACAAGGCATTATTATACATCAGTTGAATGCCATATTTTGTCATATTTATTTAGTTCAGAGGATGTCTATGGAATCAAATGAGTGACAGAAGTATTTGAATTTTATCAGACACCGAATTTATAGCATTGAAAATAATTACTTTGAAAACATGTATCTGAATTTTTTCAGACACCGAATTTATAGCATTGAAAATAATTACTTTGAAAATCATGTATCTGATTTTTTTGCTCCGAATTTACCTATGTGAAATAAAAATTCAGTGTTTAAAATTCAATGTAAAAAATTCGAATGCATAATACAATTCAATGTAAAAAATGCGATGCATAATTGCGGTGTATAAAATTCAATGTAAAAGATTTGATGCATAATTGCAGTGTATAGAATTCGATGTAAAAAACCATCATCCGGGCTACCCAGACAGGATAAGCAATCGAGCCTGGATGCAATCGAACTGACTTCTGGCCTATCACTGCACGGCTTTGTCAGTCATGTGATCACACCAACCCGGGAGAAAGATGGCGGAAGGAACAGGTGCTTCGGTAGGTAATCAGTTTGTGCTGTTTATTGTACAAGCAGTGAGGGCTCGACAGCATTTGTATTAGGCTTGGGCGGTATGACGGTATTACGGTATACCAGGGTATTTAGAAATCCCGACGGTATTGAAAATCAATACGGTCCAAATCACAGATGCGCTTTAGTTTCTATTACAGTGAAACGGAGTTTTGAGTGTAGTGCACACACGCGCCAGCAGAGGGCGAGACCATTCCTCACTAGTGGAGCGAGTGAACGGTGTTCACGTTTTACGGTAATGTTGCGACAGTGCTGTGAAAATACCGTAAAGCGTTGTGGTTGTTGTGCACTGGTGGAGCAAGCAAATAATCCGTCTCTTATTATATGTGAACTAAAGAGTACAAGGTTTACACAACAGCCCCCACCCGCTTTTTATTGTATTTGTACCAACAACTAGTCTTCCTGGGGTCCACACACAACAAAAACAGTACATACATACATAACATTATAGTAGCATACATTTAAAAATATATTCCAATATTCCTACATATAAAAATATAAAAATATTTCCAAATAGCATTACAGTACACAAACAGAGTATCAGATCACAGAAAATACAATAAAAGGGATTAAACTCTCATACAGTCATATCTTTACAGTGTAAACTACAGTATCTGTGTTTTCCTTTAATGTAAACTAATTTCTTTTTCTCTCAATGCTCTTTTCAAATTATTTTTAAAACGTATCTTACTGGTTATCTGAGTAAGATGTACTGGCAGTTTATTCCAATATGACATGGCTCTATATAACACAGTTTTCTTTGCTGCATTGGTTTTTGGTAGTAGCAGTGTGAACGTTTCCCTACAGGCATGCCTAGTATTATACTTATGTCGATCATGTGTACATGTTAGCTGTGAATACAAACAGATAGGTTCTCTTGAGATATATATATATTCCTCATGAACAAGATCAGGCTGCAATCCAGTCTGTCTTCCACCTTCAACCACAACAGCTTGGTATGCATCCCCTCCACACTGTTTCTCATTGAGCAGTTCAGGGCCAGACGGGCCGCTCTGTTCTGAGTGAGCTGGATCTTATTGAGCTCTTGTCTTGAGGCATTAGACCAGACAGCTGGACATTAGTCAAGGTGAGAAAGAACTAATGACTGTATCACTTGCTTCAATATCAGATCGGCTAGAAAATACCTACACCTTCTGATAATTGAAATACCTCTGCTCATTTTGGCAACCACATTGTTGGTGTGAGTTGACCATGAGAGTGTTCCATCAAGTGTGACACCCAACAGCTTTGCCTCTCTAACTTGCTCAATAGCTGTTCCATCTAAAGATATACTTAGCTTCACGTCTTTTCTTATAGTATGCTTGGATCCCAATATTAGGCTCTTGGTTTTTGAGATGTTTAACTTCAGCCTGTTTTCAGACACCCAAGTGGACACTAAGTTCAAATCTGTCAGAAGGACTTCATTAAGCTCTTCTGTCTTGTCTGATGATGCATACATTGTAGTATCATCGGCGTACATAACCATACATGTATTTTCTAATAACCCATGGCAAATCATTTGTAAAAATGGCGTAGAAGAGGGGCGCCAGGCAGCTTCCCTGTGGAATTCCACACTGTAGGGATTTAAAGTTGGACAGGGTACCATTAAACACAACACATTGCTGTCTGTTGCATAGATAGCTTTTTATCCAGTTAACAGCTGCAGTTCTGAATCCATATGCAGTTAGTTTTATGAGCAGCAACTCGTGATCTATGAGGTCAAAAGCTGCACTGAAATCCAGTAGTACAGTACCCACCATTCGCTTCCTGTCAATTTGTTGTAGCCAGTCATCTGTTAATTGTGTTAAAGCTGTACATGTAGAATAACCCTCCTTATATGCATGTTGGAATTGAGAATTGATACTGTTTTCTGAGAGGTAATGCTGAATCTGTTTAAAAACAACACCTTCCATGATTTTGCTTACAACTGGCAAGATACTAATAGGTCGACTATTTGCTCCATTAAAAGGCTGTTTAGCATTTTTTGGAAGTGGAGTGACCTTAGCTATCTTCCACATTTGAGGAAAAACACCCTCACTTAGACATAGATTAAAAATATGACACAGTGGCTTTGCTACAATTCTGGCTGCCAGCTGGAGCAGTTTACCATCTAAGTTATCATGACCACAAGGTTTGTCACACTGTATGGACAAGAGAAGCTTTTCCATTTGCTCTAGATTTATATCCATAAAATCAAATTCAAATTTTTTTGTATGCATAATATGCTGTTTAATTATTGATTCAGACAGCTTACCATCCACTGGCAGCATTTGATTCCTTATCATCTCCACCTTATCAATAAAATAATCATTAAAATGATTGGCTATATCTCGAGGTTTGGTAATAAATCCACCAGCTGCTTCTATAAACGAGGGCATCGTATTTGTTTTATTCTTTCCCATGACCTCATTTAAGGTTCTCCATAACTTTTTGCTGTCACCTTTAATTTCTTCAAACTTGGATTTATAGTATTGTTTTTTCTTCTGTGTATTCATTTCCGTGACTTTGTTTCTCAGAAAACGGTAGGCCTGCCAATCATCCGAGCCACCGGATGCAATAGCATCCTTTTTCAATTGATCCCTCTCTTTCATACAGCTTCTCAACTCCAAATCAAGCCAAGAGGCTTTAGTTGTTTTGACTGTTAATTTCCTCATAGGGGCGTGTTTGTCACAGATGGATGAGAACAGTTTCATAAATAATTGTAAGGCATTCTCTGCAGTGGCGTCGTTAGCCCTGGGCTTCCGGGGCTTTAGCCCCGGATGTTTTTCTCCTAGTGTGTGGCGAGGGGTTTTTATGAGAAGACTGAAACATATGTATATAATGAAAGACACAATACAGTTTTTTTTCGATTGCCTAAGCATGATTTTGAAAACGGGGCCCGGTGTTTCAAAACACACAATTAGCACGACCACACACACAATTATCAGAACACCTCAGATCCTTTGCTAAATTAAACACTTGTCAAAACCATACACTAATTTTGTTACCATATGAAACACACGTTTCATATGACTTAATTCTGTTTGAACCAGTTACACACACTGCTGTGCTTAACCTAAAACACATTTAGCAATTCTACTTTTCAGTGATTAGAGTACTGTAAGTGAAGTACGCAGAGAATGTGCAAATATACAATAAATTCACCAAACACTACACAAGACCAATGCTGTAGACTGATGCAAATATAATTTATTTATCTACATATACCCAAATCAATGATGCAGACTGATGAAAAAAATAACATTTTCTCTCCATATACCCAAATCAATGATGCAGACTGATGAAAATATAAATGTTCTCTCCATATAACCAAATCAGTCAACATTTCAACATGGAGAATCACAACAATACATGTCCCAGTTTTCATGCTACTATGTGCATAACACTGTAAGCTCAGCAAATATCAGACAAACATAAAATACTGTATCCAGTACAGGTTAAAATTACAGTAACACAATTTCTTTTTTGAAAAAATTTAAACAGAAAATACTAGACATTATCTAGTATTTGCCTAGCTGGATCTGGCAAGATAATTTTTTGTTGTGATTCTCCATGTTGACATGTTGACTGATTTGGGAAAATGGGAGAAATGTATATATTCTCATCAGTCTGCATCATTGGTTGTCTTGTGTAGTGTTTGGTGAATGTATTTTATATTTTCACTATCTCTGTGTACAGTACTTCACTCTCCTTCCATTTTGGTTGAAGACAGGTGAACTCACCTGCTGCATTTTTATAGTGCTTAAACCTGATTGTGTATCTACAATTAAGCAATGGTGTGTTTGTGCACCGTATGTATATATTCTCTCCCCACCATATGTATATTTCTCTCCCACCCACCCACCCCCTCCTAATGTACAGTCTACTCCCCATCATATGTATATATTCTCTCCCCACCATATGTATATTTCTCTCCCACCCCCTCCTAATGTACAGTCTCCTCCCCATCATATGTATATATTCTGTCCCCATCATATGTATATTTCTCTCCCACCCACCCACCCCGTCCTAATGTACAGTCTCCTCCCCATCATATGTATATATTTTCTCCCCACCGTATGTATATGTCTCTCCCACCCCCACCCCCTCCTAATGTACAGTCTCCTTCCCCACCATATGTATATATTCTCTCCCCACCATATGTATATTTCTCTCCCACCCACCCACCCCCTCCTAATGTACAGTCTCCTCCCCACCATATGTATATATTCTCTCCCCACCATATGTATATTTCTCTCCCACCCACCCACCCCCCCTCCTAATGTACAGTCTCCTCCCCACTGTATGTATATATTCTCTCCCCACCATATGTATATTTCTCTCCCACCCACCCACCCCCTCCTAATGTACAGTCTTCTCCCCACAATATGTATATATTCTCTCCCCACTGTATGTATATTTCTCTCCCACCCTCCCACCCCCTCCTAATGTACAGTCTCCTCCCCACCATATGTATATATTCTCTCCCCACCGTATGTATATTTCTCTCCCACCCTCCCACCCCCTCCTAATGTACAGTCTCCTCCCCATCATATGTATATATTCTCTCCCCACCGTATGTATATTTCTCTCCCACCCCCTCCTAATGTACAGTCTCCTCCCCATCATATGTATATATTCTCTCCCCACCATATGTATATTTCTCTCCCACCCACCCCCTCCTAATGTACAGTCTCCACCCCATCATATGTATATATTCTCTCCCCACCATATGTATATTTCTCTCACACCCACCCCCTCCTAATGTACAGTCTCCTCCCCATCATATATATATATTTCTCTCCCACCCCCTCCTAATGTACAGTCTCCTCCCCACCGTATGTATATATTATCTGCCCACCATATGTATATTTCTCTCCCACCCACCCACCCCCTCCTAATGCACAGTCTCCTACCCACCCCATGTATATATTCTCTCCCCACCGTATGTATATTTCTCTCCCACCCACCCACCCCCTCCTAATGTACAGTCTCCTCCCCACCGCATGTATATATTCTCTCCCCATCATAAGTATATTTCTCTCCCACCCACCCACCCCCTCCTAATGTACAGTCTCCTCCCCACCGTATGCATATATTCTGTCAGGATCTATGGGCAACAGTACTGTATATTTGCATATCGTATATGTCACAAATGTAACAGTACTAAATACCTGTATGTCATGTATGTCCCTATGCCATAAATGTCATGTATGTTGTGTATGTCATAAATGTCAATATGAATTGAAAATGGGGGACCCTGATGTAAACAAGACAAACGTCTTTCTCTGGTCTGCATCCCCTTAACAATTGTGTGTATTGAGCCGTACTGTATTGTACACATTTTGCAATCTGTTAAATAAAGTTTTCATTAATTCATTAATTCATTCATTCATGCATTCATCATTCATTCATTCATTCAGAAGTAATTTCAGATCATTTACTTTGAGACACCTTTACAATTATAAAGCTGTCAGATTGATTGAAAACTTTATTAACATATTGCAGAATGGGTACAATACAGTACGGCTCAATACACACAATTGTTAAGGGGATGCAGACCAGAGAAAGACTTTCGTCTTGTTTACATCAGGGTCCCACATTTTCAATTAATCATAACATATATGACATACATGACATACAGATAGACAGTACTGATACATCTATACATTTATGACATACCAGATTTACAAATACAGTACTGTTTGTGATACAAAAATAGTCTAAAAAAGAGAGTATATACATTTGATGTAGAAACTGTACATTGGTGATTTAGTGATGTAAATGCAAGATATTATAGTGGAGGCAATGTAGAAATTGGCATGAAAAGACAAATGTAGAGCCCTGAAACTGCATTTAAAATGTTGGCAAAATTAAGCTTTTAAATCTTCAATGATGTTCACTAATGCACCTGATTTCCTTCCTTCTAATTTTCCTCTCACAGGAACTACTGCTTGATCATATTTTGGGACGTCGCTACTCTCGTTTAGAGCATATTGTTGGACAAATGCCTTTGGATTTGGACTACTTAGAGTTTATTTGCACACAAGAATTGGTCTTCTTAAATGCTATGTCCAGGCAGGTAGCTGTTTCTCTGCCTGTGTTAGATGCCATGAGAGAGCTCCATAGACTTATAAATGTGGAAAAAGATAAAAGTAAGCAATACATTAAAACTGTGCAATTTGAGCAAGGACCAGTTGGACGACCGAGAATGGTCATTTATCCGGAGTACATTCACAGCCTTTTGGAGCTCAATCTGTCCATCCCATTATAGCTGCACTTTTGGGGGTTTCAAGACGCACAGTGCACCGACGCATGGCTGAGTCTGATTTCTCATTCAGGGAACTGTACAGCACCGTTACAGATGAGGAATTGGACCAGTGTGTGAGAGACATTAAATCCAGGCAGCCTCACTCTGGATATTGAATGATGAAAGCACTTCTCCAAGCTCAAGGACTGCGGGTGCAGTATGAGCGGGTTAGAGCTTCCTTCCACCGTGTTGACACCATCGGAGTCATATCCTGTATGAACAACTTAGGATGCATTGTTTGAAGAACCTACTCAGTTCCATGCACCCAGTATTTGATGCACATTGACACAAATCATAAACTAATCCGGTAAGTTATTTGACAGAGTCCTCTTATTCTACTCTTAAGGACAGATTTATTCATAAAAGTATTATAATTTGCTAATATAAATATATTTGACTATAGGCCTATTCATCATAACATTTTTATTTAATAGTGCTTATTTCATGTTACTGCACATGTGAGCACACGTGTCCTCAATTGAAGATGATATCAGACGCTTTTGAAATGTAACTTATTGTATTTGAAACGTACAGCTACAACATTGTCATCTTTGGCGGCATAGATGGCTTTTCGCGGAAGGTAAGCAGTTTTCAGGGATAAATATACATATACATGTTTATCATGCTTACTGCATATAGCTTTTTGTCTCATTCAATTGGTATAACCGCATTTATCTGCAGATAATGTATCTTGGTGCAGCATCCAACAACCCCGCTTCAACCAACCTGGCCTTCTTCCAATAATCTGTCTAGAAGTTTCCCTCTTAGGTAAATATTTCCTGAGGCAGTGGGGAGGCTGCCGTTGAAACCAACACTTAATGTGGTCTTTGTTGTAATTGTTGGTATATTTTAGGCAGACCAGGCTGCAGAAACAAATTAGTGGGGGGGCATAAAATGTTCTCGGGGGGGCACAATGGTTTTTCAACACAGGTTCCCTTTTATACGTTTCAGCTGGGACAGCGGCGCTGTGGCTTGCTTGGCGCTGCCCACGGTGCTGAACTACCCAACCTCACCCCCACCCCACCTACCCAACCTCCTCCAATGTACAGTTTCTATGTCAAATGTATGTCAGTATTCCAATGTACAGTGTACAGTGCCCCCCCCCCCCCCCCCCACTGTACAGCCCAACCCCACCCCACCTACCCAACCTCCTCCAATGTACAGCTTCTATGTCAAATGTATATACACTCTTTCTGGATTTTTTTAGTATCACAAACAGTACTGTATTTGCAAATCTGGTATGTCATACATGTATAGATGTAGCAGTACTGTCTATCTGTATGTCGTGTGTGTCATATGATGAATTGAAAATGGGGGACCCTGATGTAAACAAGACGAAAGTCTTTCTCTGGTCTGCATCCCCTTAACAATTGTATGTTTTGAGCTGTACTGTAGTGTACCCATTCTGCAATCTGTTAATAAACTTTTCAATCAATTCAATCAATCAACTAAACAGCAGAGAGGCAATTGAAAAATCTAATTTCTCTCTATCTTAAGAACTTTCACTTATACAAAAACAGACTGAACGGATATATATAACAGACCTGCTGGGGCAGCGGACTGAGAGCAGGGGACACAAACAGGCTGGATAAGATGGTCAACAAGGCCAGTAGCGTGGTTGGGGTGGAGCTGGACTCTAGCGAGGGTGGCGGAGAGGAGGAACCTTGCTAAGCTACAGGCCATCAGGGAAAACCCCTCCCACCCACTATACACAGACTTGGCTGACAGGAGGAGCATGTTATAGGCTCACACTACCTAAATGCAGCACTGAACGGCACAGGAAGTCCTTCATTCCGACAGCCTTCAGACTATACAATGCATCACTGTGCCTCACTGCATCACTGAGCACAGAGTGACAATTACCATCTTCCTGGACTCTTACTTTTTAAACAGCACTGTGCATTATTACACCTACTGTAGACTTCAGTATATTTTTTTACTGTATTTATTTACTGTATCTTTTATTCTATTTTTATTCTATTTAATTTTATTCTATTCTTAGGCCATTTGTTTTGTTATTCTTATTTGTGACTTGTTCTGTCTAAATGTTTAATGTTGAGTGATTTGCAGTGTCAAATTTCCCTCAGGATAATACATTTCTATTCTATTCTATTCTATATCTTTGAAAAGTCTCCATTTATTCAACACTTCTGAATTCACTGACAAACTGAACTGAACTGACAAAAATAAGGTGCATAAAAAAGCAAACAAAATTCCTCCACAGGCTACTCACCATCATAAGTAGAGAGGCAAGCGGTGTTTGGGGACAGAGTGAAATCTTCTTAAAACACTGCCCCTCCACTCTTTCCTGAACTTTTTTGTTAAGTCCTTCTCAAATGCCAACTGAATTAAATTGGCCTTAGTTGCGTCGATGAAGCATACTAAGGCGATGTTCTGTAAAGACGTTCTTGAGGGTAGAAAACAAATTCTCACAGAGTGCCGTGCTAGCTTCCGTAGTGTTGTTGTTGACAACAGTGCCCACTAGAGCTGTCCCCGACTAAGGATTTGGATAGTTGACTTTGATTGAAAAAAAAATAAAAAATTACCAGGGTGGGCACAGCTGACTCAGTGGGCGGGCCCGGCCTCCTAATGCCCGCCCATGGCGCCGGGACTGATTTCTGATTTTAGGGTACGAGCTGATCAGGGCGTGGAAAATGTGGACGTTGCATGTCTCATGTTTACAGTCTGTGGCACTGGAAGGGGCAGCTTTATATCTGGCAAGTGTTCCAACCAATGGTAAGTCCAAAAGATCAGAGATTGCTAGTTGAAAGACACCATCTCACTGCTGCCATGCCAGAACTGTACTGTTTGCTACACATATACCTACTAGAAGCAGTACTGTTATTTGCAATAGTGTGAGGTAAAATTCCTCTCTACGGTGGGAGTTGATGTCAGTCAAAGGGTACTTAACTGTGACCTCTTCCTCATGCAAATTAAACAATCTCTTCCTTGCTGCAAAAATAAAAATGTGTACAGTTATTGCTGGGCAGTGTGTGTCAAATTAAATTTGTATGTCACACCTATTGTCTTAGTATGTAAATAACACGAGATAATGTTTTATAAACATGTTACAAAACCATAATCTCTTGTTTTGGACTGACAATAATGACTCATGAAAGGGTAGATAAAGAAATACACACATTGAACATCAGATCATTGGATTGCATTAAAAGAAAATCCATCTGTGCATTTGTTGTTGATGGAAACCTTTTCTCAACAAAAGAAACGGCTGAGATCTTACATGATCAGTTGTTTATTATACATACATAATAATTCCATGTCAAATCTGCCACAAATGCAAATATTGCCATTCCCTGTCCTTTAACTTTAAAATGTTCTGGTAAACTCGCAATTTTCCAGGATAGAGAGGCTATGGAGAGACATGTGGACAGCTGTTACAGTCATCTACTATGATGCTCTACACTAGAGGGGTTCCTCAACATTGGCAATGCTACACACCTCTTCTGTTGCCATTATGTGTTCCTGCCACGGCTTCACAATGACCTGGACACATTCCGCAGTGGCTGGGCAAATCATCCTATAAGAACAGAAGGCCATATGACCCCAAATCAGCTGTGGGAGCTGGGACGAATCCATCACCCAATTCCAGTTTCTGATAACATGGAGGTAACTTTGTTAAATTTTTACAACTTCAGTGGTTTCAATAGTATTGATCCCTCAGCCACTCAAAAACTGAAACCGCTATCCATGCTCTTGCAAACACCTACCAGACTCCATTGAACTTCCCCTGTATTTTCAGCCCAGAGCACCCTTTTAAGAGAGCATAGGTGGCTATAAAGCCTCAGTTCCCCATCAGAAAGGGCTATCTGCAAGGTAAATCTGTGAAAATATTTTAACTATAGCATAGTTATACTGAAGGGCGGCTAGGTGGCACAGTGGGCAAGACGCTCGCCATCAACGCAGAAGATGCTGGGTTCGAGCCCAGCTCTCGGTGTTGCTACCAGCTTGGCTTCTCGTTCATACTAATACAATTGGCAGTATTAGGGTGTGGGAAGCTGGTGGGTGGGGATCGGACGATGTGGACAGCGACTCCTACAGGTCGGTTGGTACGCCTGCGCAGTAGAATCAGGAAGCGGCGGTGGCGGCGTGTCCATCCCACGCAGACCATCGCTGCTGAGAGATCGCGCTGTGCAGGTGAAAAGATGCGACGGCTGCCTCCTCGAGTACAACCGGCTTCGTCCACATTGCAGCCGGCTTGTGGGAGGCATGGCCTAACAACGTTCGAGACAGGGGAGAGTAGAATTGGACAATACGAAATTGGGGAAGGGAGACAAATTGAAAAGAAATGGGGAGAAAAAGTAGATAAACAAAAGGCATAATTATACTGTATGGTACAAGTTGGGATGTGTCAAATGCATAAGAAAGGTTTCCTGATGAGAAAATGTAATTTATCTTACATGTGGGAACAATTCATATGCTGAGTGAATTACAAAAGTGTAGGTCAGAATAATAAACATGAACATTTGCTAAACAACATGGGCAGTGGTTTTTGGGCTTATATTCCTAGAAAATGAGTTACAGTATGTAAAAACATACTTTTCTTTATCATAAATAGATCAATAGAGACCATATAAGATCCCCAATTATCATATCATGGGGTATCATTGGAAAGCCACACTCATTGGCTACAATCTTGTGCAAAGACTTTCGAGATCGCCAAATGATTGACGGAGCTAGAGCCCCGGGAGTCTGGGGTGGTAATGTGTACTTTTAAGTACTTTGGGGCACGCCTCACACATCGGCATGTAACTCGAGAACCGCTGAACGGGCAGCGTGTAGCTTATTGCCAGCGGAAGAGTGCAAGAATGCTTCCGCATTCATCACCGCACACGCCAGTACGGTAATGCGCCTTTCCTTTCGCCCCGCTCAGACAAATGCATGTAGTACATTGCAACACAACGCAGCATTTCCGCGTGCATTGCAACGAATCACTTGGAGTTTGAAAGTGATATCAGAAGAAACTACTCAACCTCGGCTGTCTTTAACTATGAGTGAACACAACGCATTGTAACGTCAACGCTGCCCGCAGCATTAGGAAGGAGTTTGCGGCGCATTTCACATCGCAGTCATGAGTCATAATAATATCATCAGTCATCTCTAATAATATTAATCACTGTTCAATGTACTAATATACAATACGGCTCACTTTTCCCACTTCAATGACAGAGCCGCTGTTTAATAATATTGTTGCGGCAGAGCTCCGTCGCGGCAGCATTATGTAGCAGTAATCCCACCTTCTTTAACATCGACAAACTAGCTCAATTGGTAATGCTGCTTGGCTCTGGATCCTATGGACCCTTTTCTGACAAGTTTGATTCCCTTAAGTTTTTTTTTTACGTGCATTGCACTATTGTATAAATTGTACCATACAATATACAATTGAATATACAATACGCTATAGTGCAATGAAAAGGGACCATAGGATCAACAGCCAAGCAGCGTTGCCAATTGAGCTAGTTTGTTGATGTTAAAAAAGGGGGGATTACTGCTACATAATGCTGCCGCGACGGAGCTCCGCCGCGACAATATTATTAAACAGCGGCTCTGTCATTGAAGTGGGAAAAGTGAGCCGTATTGTATATTAGTACAATGAACAGTGATTAATATTATTAGAGATGACTGATGATATTATTATGACTGATGACTGCGATGTGAAAGGCGCCTCGAACTCCTTCCTAATGCTGCGGGCGGCGTTGACGTTACAATGCGTTGTGTTCACTCATAGTTAAAGACAGCCGAGGTTGAGTAGTTTCTTCTGATATCACTTTCAAACTCCAAGTGATTCGTTGCAATGTACGTGGAAATGCTGCGTTGTGTTGCAATGTACTACATGCATTTGTCTGAGCGGGGCGAAAGGAAAAGCGCATTACCGTACTGGCGTGCGGTGACGTATGCGGAAGAATTCTTGCACTCTTCCGCTGGCAATAAGCTACACGCGAACGGGCAATCGACAGGCAACAAATAGGGCTTTAATTCTATCTATATATTGTATTAAAAGAAATACACACCCGAGCCACTAGAGGTCAGCAAAGAATCATCCACATGTGGGCCCTTGGATGTTAAGAGGTCAATGTTTTTAAATATTTTTTTTGTAGCCAAGAGTAAAGACCATAACCCTATCAAAAACAGTAGTCAAAGTGTATATTTTCATTTTTACCGATGTTTTATTAGGTTTTATCGGAAATAAAAATTTAGCGGAAAATGCTAATTATCGTAAAAACCGCAAGAAATTACTAAACCCTGCCATTGGAAAGAGGAGCATTTTCCATATCCATAAATGTATGATTTGGCCATAATAAGGTCAAGGTCAAGTTCAAGGTCAAATATGAATTTATAATTAAAGTCGATTATCATTAATTACTGTATCTACAAATCCTTCTGTTTAATCATCTTCCCGCGGTTCATTTGCTTAGATTTCTTGTACACATGATCTCAATAAGGTGGTGAATGAGCTCAGTGAGCATTTTCTCGTGCCCCGCATACATTTTTGATCATCATCATCAAAATCATAAATCATAATTAATCATAATTAATTTATTCATTACAATTTACTCAGCCTAGTAAAAGACACAATATTTCTGACACTGGAAATACATACCCCCAGGTCCCTAGATGTTCCTAGATACCAAGAACATGCAAATTGACCTTGCAGAAGTGGAGCAATCTTCCATTTACTTAGGCATGTACCTTTTAGGCGAAAACGGTCTACAGATTACCACAAATACATTTCTGTTGTTTTTAGGGTGTGGATATTCCTCAGATTGAGTGGGAGAACAGTGGATTTGCTCCTGATGGCCACTCTAGTGTCATTGTCCCAAACACAGAGAGCCCACTGACTGATGGACAAATGGCTGCTTTAAGAGAAGCTCTTGACCTACGAGCTGCATCCCAGTACTTTGGCTGTGATATCTACATTGCTGCTGTTCAATTTTGTGAGGATGTTATATCTGATGACTGAGAAAGAGAGGTTAGGTATTTTTCTCAAATGTATCCACATTTTTTCATTTCAACCTTTATTGAAAGCCTCTGAGAGAGAGATAATAAGCATCCGCATCCTGTCACATTATGCAACCCACGCCCATTTTAGTTTGATTGATTGAAGCCATGCCCCCTTTTCTGATTGGTCGAGGGGCTAAAAGAGGTGGGACTTCCGGTATTGGAAGGAGGGACTTCCGGTTTAGGAAGGGGAGGGGTTATAGGGGGAGGGACATCCGTAGGCGGGACAAAATGGAGGCAGCATTTTCAGAATAAATCAGACATTATAAATAAAATTATGACCCTGTGTGGGTGTGTGTGTGCATGTGTATGTGTGTGTGTGTCTGTGTGTGTGTGTGTGTGTGTGTGATTATTTTTTTTAAGAAAAATAATGTGTCTATAAAGTGTAGAATGTCACAATCTTTAGACACTTGTGTTCAGAAAATATATGTGTAAATAAAGAAATGTATGTTTCGTAGAAAGCTGTGTGTGATTCCCCTCTGAAGGCTGTCAAACTGCAGCTTCTCATTAGACTGGATATCTCTCTGTCAAACTGACTCCCCTTCGCTGTGACAGTCACAGGAGTCGGTACAAATGGATGAGGACAATGAATCAGGAAAGCTGAAAGCTTCTGTCAATGCCAGGGTAAGTATAGATTTACGACCTTGTATATGTGTGGGTGTGTGTGCAGGGTTATTTTTAAGAAAAAATACAAATGGTCTATAATGTGGCTTCATGGAGAATGTCACAATCTTTAGACACTTGTGTTCAGAAAATATATGTGTAGATAAAGAGAAAAAAGTATCATAGAAACCTGTTTGGCTATCAAAGTGAACCAAGGTTGGTTGTAGGCTGTCAAACTGAGCCCCTATGCTGCTTTCAGCACAGGAGTCGTTACAAATGGATGAGGACGGTGAATCAGGGAAGTCGAAAGCTTCTGTCAATACCAGGGTAAGTATTGATTTACGACCCTAAGCTGTGTACATTTGTCTCCTGTAGAGGAACGGTCTGAAACCTGAACTTTTGAGGTGTGACTTCCCTTTTCTGAGGAAAACAGAAAGCTTATGTCACAGTTATTGAATGATTTATGGCCCCTAAGCTGTGTGTGGGTGTGTGTGTGTGTGTGTGTGTGTGATTATTTTTTAAGAAAATTACAAATGTAATGTGTCTATATTTTAGTTTCATGGAGAATGTCACAATCTTTAGGCACTTCTCCTTCACATTTCTTTGTGGATTATATTGTATTATATATACTTGTTTTTTATATGTGTAAATACAAGAAAATACAATCTAAATGAATAATAGGCTGATGTTGTTTGAAAAAGAGTGATAACTTGTAAACAGGGGTTCTAACTAACCAGGCTAAGTATGTATGTATGTATGTATGTATGTATGTATGTATGTATGTATGTATGTATGTATGTATGTATGTATGTATGTATGTATGTATGTATGTATGTATGTATGTATGTATGTATGTATGTATGTATGTATGTATGTATGTATGTATGTATGTATGTATGTATGTATGTATGTATGTATGTATGTATGTATGTATGTATGTATGTATGTATGTATGAAGGCTAAGTTATGTTCTGCTAGATGGGGTGCGTCTCAAGGGTGGGGGTGAGGGGCTGATTACAACCACCCCCTAGGTGTCGTAGTAATTAGGTTTCGGTGAATGTTTTATTTAAAATAGATTCTTTTAAAAAAGGTTGCATTACAGTGTTTTGTATTATTGTTCACATTAAATTATTACAGTTAAAGATATGAATAGGTATAAAAGTTATACCTGATAGTGTGCTGAAAATATAATGTTCAGAAAATATGTGTGTGTGTGGGGGGGGGGGGGGGGGAATTGGGGCCCCCTTTAGGTGTTAAAACACCCCATGGTGGTGTGAAGTTTAACAGTTTAGGGGACATGCAGAGTTAGAGCAAAACTCTGTAGAACATTATAGTCATATCATAATTTTTTTTCACACAATGGATGGGTTCACATGAACACAATTTAAACCAGGTACTAAACATTTACGGATTAGATTCCAAGTCCAGTGTAACCTCAGACCTACTTATAATGGCTAAGGATAATAAAACATTTTATTATTCTAACCTATATGGGCTGATGTAACCCTAACTAACCTTACAGTCATGCATTTGTCCTAATAAACTAACCTACACTATAACATGCAACACTTTGATGAATATTGTTACACAGGTGATAGAGTTGTATTCTCCCCGATTACCTATCGTACAGAACTTGTTGGATAAAAGTGTCAGCTAAATGACTAAATGTAAATGTAAATGGTATCCAGGGCTAGGGGTGTCTGTCTGTTGACAGTTTGGGACACAGTGGTGACCATACAATAGAGATAGCTGTAGTTATTATTTCTTATTTCTTATTTCGTAAAACGAATACAATGTATTAAGATATAAATGTACCCTATATTCGAGTCTTTTGACAATTTTAAGAGAATACATACTGTTACAAAGGATCAGATTAAACCGAATATATATATTTATTGATTGATATATATTGCATAGTATTTGTATATCGTTTGATATCCATTGTATATTCCTTGTACATATACACGGAATATCCCTTTAGCCTATTACAGACCATAATATTTCATTCTCCTATTGGACAGCGGTCCACAGGCGCCGGGGCCGTGCCTCCAGAGTCAGGTTCAAAGCCACCGTCAAGACATGTCTGTACATGCCCGGCCTTGCCCAGGGATACGAGACAGAAATGAGGTTGGCACTAGATTGTTCGCCGTGCATATAAATACGGCGCAGGTGAATACAGAAGTAGAGTTACCCAATAAGTTGAAGCCTCACCCACGATACTCCGTGCGGTGAAGTATGGCCTGTTTGGTATTGAGTATTGAGACCGCGTGCGAATTAATAACTGAATTGTCAGAGTTTGGCGCTATACCGTCGAGTGCGACATATTTCTATTAAGTCAGTAATAGTCTATTTGTGTATAGTGTATCGTGCGGCTAACGTTCTACAGTGACCAGCATCACCAACGCTTCCTCGTATCAGCTAGAGTGCTTATCCAGGCTGGGCTGCTTTCATGGCGCTTTCACCCGAGGAGACCTAGACGAGAACCGTGTGGACATGTACACTGGATTAATCTACCCGACGACTACATAGCCCTTTGCGGCTGGATTATATTTGTTTTGGTCCTGTGATTTATGGAGCGGAGAATCGCCGACGCCTACACGTGTTGGATTTACCCTGTGAGGAGACTAGTCGAGTCTGCGCCTCAGAGAGCCTGAGGCCGGCTAGCTTTCTTCACTGTGGAGCTACAGTCTACGGAGAACAGCTGTATTCGTCTGTGGATCAAGAGACTATTGCACCGTCTCCTGTACTTGGAGTCTCCTTAGTCATCGTTGACCAGACTCTCTACTACCGACAGATCCTCTACCCCTGCTGGCTTACAACCGGGGGGACCCTTCCAGTATCTCCCGCTATATATTACTAGTGTACCATAGATATAATTCCCTAAGATTCAGGTTGTATAATTACCTCCTGCGTAACCAGAGAATGGACATTCATTATTGATTTGCCTACGCACATTCCTTTGCCTTATAAGCGCATCCAAAGTAAAATACAGAGAAGTATATTATGTACCTTTTGCTGCAATAAATACTTGATTACACCTTGTGTATGGAACCGATTCATTGTGGGAAGTGTTCATCATATTTATATATCATGTACTGTATGGCCAGTAATTAAAGTACATAAAGCGGTAGTGGTTTAATGATACCATACTTATCAATACAGTCAGGGAATTGTACCCCTCAGTTACAATTGGTCCTTCGAGCCGGAGGGTAACTAGCGTAATATTAATATAGTGGTATTAATATTGACATGGCCTATGATGAACACTCCACAAAACGGTTCTCCTAAAGTAGATCGCCCGCAGCGTAGACGGCAGACACCTCAGTACTTAGAGGATTACGTTGCCAATATACTACCTAGCTTTCTACAGACGGTGAACGCGGAAAAAGTAGATAGTAAAATTATGTCCGACCCTATCGACCAGGCTACCCCGCCAATAGAGGCCCTAGTGGGTTCTAACGTAACTGACCAAGCTCACGGTAGGGACCAGGAGGGACCCGACATGACTTTACCCCCCGCCAAGACCGAAGAAGTAGTCCCCGGAGAGCTCCAGGATAAAGACAGCTCTCCAGGGATGGAACTCTACCCGCTACAAGAAGAGGAGAGCACCCCGGAGATGGATCTCCAGGACTCGCCACAGGAGAACAGATCTCCAACGAGTACTGCCAGGAGCGGATCACCTCAACCAGCGTCTTCCCCCAGCGAGGCGGACAAGATGCTGGCACAGGCATTCCTCGCCAGCCTAGCAGCCTCAACAGAGCGCGATCGACTCCAAGCACAGACGCTTAGTGAGCGCGAACATTCTTCCATGGAAAGAGAACGCCTTCAAGCGCAGCAACGGAGCGACGAAGATCGTATACGTCTAGAGATTAGACGCCTTCAGACGGAAGAGAATATGGTAAGGGACCGGGCCGAAGCCCAGCGCGCCGCCGCCGAAGCCCAGCGCGCCGCTGCCGGTGCCCAAAGAGAAGCAGAGCGCGACCTCGCTCTCACCAAGCGCGAAGCCGAGCGCGACCGATTACAAGCGCAGATAATGGAGCAGCTGATCACCAGGGCAACACCCCCTCCCTCCGCACGGGGTTCCAGGGCCTCGTCAAGACAAGGGTCAAGGGCACCCTCCCCTACCCGATCAAGCGACCCTGAGCCCGACCACCAGAGAGAGCCTATACCCCCCTCCGAACTCCTTCCCCGACCGGTCCACGCGAGACCCAGCTACAAGGAAGAAACGGTCTACACCGCGGAGAGGCTAAATAGACGACTACAGGATCTAGAGGACCTGCCAGAGGAAGAAGAAGAGGGAGAGGAGGAGAGTCAAGCCCGACAGCAGCACAGTACTCCACAGGACCAGGAGGTCCAGTACAGCCCAGGCTCTACCCCCGCGGCTCTGCGCTACAGACCCCCGACTCAATTCACGGGTGAGCTTGATGCACGACCAGCCCCGAGGAACAGCACCTGGATACGCGGGCCATGGTACCCAGCAGGTACCAGCCCACCAAGAGGCGTAAGAGGAGACTCGCCTAGGAGGCCTCTCTTCCAACGCTCACCGATGTGCCAGCCATCCATGGCATCATACATTGGCACACCGACGTTTCCGGACTTCACCCACGAGAACAGAGCACAGTACACGGAGCTACGAATGTGCTTAGAGACAATGATGTCCGATGTAGCTGATGAACCGTACAAGTATGCTATCCTACTGAAGCACCTCAAGGTGCCCCGAGCGCACAATATAGCGCTGGCCTATGCCACCTCTACTACCCCATACACAGCGGCTCTAGCAGCACTCGACCAAAGATATGGACGCATATGGGACTACCTAATACAAGAGATAAGGCATATTGACCGCCTACCCCCAGCCACAGACAATCGCTCACTAGATGACCTGTCTATCAAGGTACAATCCCTGGTAGGGATGCTGGGGGCGCAAAGAGAAAAGGGTATGCACGAACTGTACGCGAACTCTAATGTCGAGAGGATTTTAGAGAAGCTTCCGCCCGCCCGACAAGAGCGCTTCAGGCGGCAAAGAGACCACCGTGATCCTAACGGTCCCGAGCCATCCCTCCTAGACCTAGCCGACTTCCTGGCGAGAGAAGTCAACAGCCTACGGTTGGATACGTTCATGCGGAGCACCCCAAGCTCCAGAGAGGGACCTAGGAGAGCAAACGATGGCCGAAGATTGGTGACCGTCATGCACCAATCAGAATCAGTACCGAGCAGCAAGAACCACAGTACCCCCTCGATGAAAGAGAAGTGGAAGATGGTGTGCCCGTACTGCGAAAAGGAACACTGGTTGTCACAATGTGACACGTTCAAGAAGATGACCGCCGACGAGGTGAGTCAATGGATAAAGTCCAACCAACGCTGTTACCGATGTGCGCGCAGTCACATGGCAGCCGATTGCCGCTTAAAGAAGAGGTGTAGTCGGTGTGACGGAGCCCACCTAGATGTCCTACACGACAGTAACAGAAGAAAGCCTGCACCCTCAAGCAGCACAAAGGCAAGTGTTATGTACATTGACCCCGCCAGCAGCGGGGGCGCCCGGGTGCTCTTAAAGGTGGTCCGCGTAACACTGAGTTACCAAGATAAGGTCATGGACACTTACGCCGTCCTTGACGACGGGTCAGAGAAGACCCTTCTCCTCGCGTCCGCTGCGGCCCAGCTGGGGCTGCGGGGGAGCGAAAACCAGATGACGATTCGGACAATAAGAAGAGATCTAAAGACGATAAAGGGCGAGAATGTCTCCTTCACTATCGCAGCAAGCGGGCAGCCAGAGAGACGGTATAGGATTACTAATGCTTTCACCAGCCAAGAAATAGGCCTGTCACAGTACACCTACCCCATCGCCAAGCTGATGGATAAATATGTGCACCTGCGTCAACTACCTATACCGCTCATAGACGGTGCCACCCCGACCCTGCTGATAGGCTCCGACCATGCAGACCTCATCGTCCCGATTGACCGGGTCCACACAGGGCCCAGAGGCTGTCCTGCAGCAGTCGAGACCCGCCTAGGATGGACATTACAAGGCCCCCTCGCTAAGTCTCTTAACCGAACAGCAGCCACTAACTGCCTCCACTCCAGAGTGACAGAAGAAGACACCACCCTCCTACAGCATGTCGAGAGGCTATGGACACTAGAGACAATGCCCTTTAAGAACGAAAAGAAAAACATTCGTTCCAAGGAAGACATTTATGCTATAGCCCTCCTCGATCAGGGGACAAAGAGAGTCAAAGTCAACGGAGTGATGAGATACGCAACTCCACTCCTGAGGCGAGAGGGTATGCCTACCTTCCACGCCCCAAAAGAAGCGACGGAGCGGTATCTATTGAACACAGAGCGGCGCCTAGCCAGAGACCCCGCTCAAGAGACTGTGTACCGCGCTGAGATTAACAAGCTAATCACAGCGGGACACATAAAGAAAATTGACATTAAAGAGGCCGATCAGACGACCGAATCATGGTACGTGCCGCACCACAAAGTCCACCACAACGGCAAGGATCGTATTGTGCTCAACTGCAGCTACCAGATCGGATCACAAAATCTGAATAAAGAGCTCTTGCCCGGCCCAACACTCGGCCCCTCTCTACTAGGCGTGTTACTACGTTTCCGCCAAGACAAGGTGGCCATCAGCGGCGACATCAAAGGGATGTTCCTGCAGGTGAGACTAGTGGAGGAGGACAAGCCCCTGCTGCGGTTCCTATGGAGAGAGAGGATCGGGGATGAGCAACCAGCCATCTATCAATGGGAAGTCCTCCCTTTCGGAACCACATGCAGCCCATGCTGTGCTACGTTTGCACTGCAAAAACACGTCGCAGAGGACCCAGCAGCTGATGAAGAGGTCCGACAAAGTGTAGGAAATAGTTTCTACGTGGACAACTGTCTGCAAAGCGTCTCGACGCCAGAAGAAGCCGAAGCCCTTCTACTCAAGCTCCGCGCCTCCCTGATCAAAGGCGGCTTTGATCTCAGGCAGTGGGCCAGCAGCGACCCGCAAGTATTGCGCAGCCTCTCCCCCGAGGACAAGGCAGCAAGCAGCGAGACCTGGATGGCGACCATCCCAGGAGAAGCCCAAGAAATGACATTAGGACTAGTCTGGCGCTTCAAAACAGACTCGCTCCATTATAAACACACACCCCTGACCAAGGAGCAGGGAAGGTCGACTGCACTACCGACCACCAGACGGAGTGTATACAGAACACTCGCCAGACAATATGACCCGTTGGGATGTATTCTACCTTACACCACCAGGGCAAAGATGATTGTAAGAGCGTTATGGGACAAGGACCAGGGCTGGGACGACCCCATACCCGAACACCTTGCATCCACATGGAGAGAGTGGGAGACGGAACTCAGCTCACTCCCAGGTGTCAACATACGCCGCAGCTACTTCCCACCCACAGTGAGGCCGGAGACGTGCCAGATGGACCTGCACGTCTTCAGCGACGCCTGCGAAGTAGCCTACGGTTCGGTGGCCTACTTGCGTGCCCGAGAGGAGGGAGGAGAAATACATACTGCTTTCATCCTGGCTCGCTCAAGAATAGCCCCACGAAAGCAACAATCTATCCCGCGTCTAGAGCTCTGCGCAGCCCTAGCAGGAGCGCAACTCGCCACGTTAATCCAACGTGAACTCACCATTCCGGTGCAAAGAACAATCTTGTGGTCAGACTCCATGACAGTACTCACATGGATCCGGTCTGATTCGTGCAGATACAAGGTCTTCGTGGGAGTCAGAGTCACAGAGATTCAAGATTTAACAGAAGTAGCAAGCTGGAGGCATGTGGACACAAAACACAACCCAGCTGACGTCATCACCCGGGGAATGTCCCTGGATGACCTCACCCGTCACAACCTATACAGTGACGGGCCAGAGTTCCTCAAGCTCCCGGAAGAAGAGTGGCCTACACCCACCCCACGGGAAGCGAGTAAAGAGGAGGCCGAAAACAAGAAATCTATGTTCTGTGGATTGAACACACTCGTCTCCACAGACCCCGACATAGACGATTGCCTCACCCTAGAGAGTGCGCAGCTAAAGACATTCCTGTGGCACCACCCAGAGGTTCAGCCCACTACTGACATTACAGCAGCTGACTACGAAGAAGCAGAACTTCTTCTACTACAACGAGCCCAGAGAGACTCGTTCCCCGATGAGCTAGACTGTCTACAGGGAGCAAAGCCCATCCCATCAGACAGCAGACTGCTCCACCTAGCCCCCGAGAGCGACGCCCATGGTCTCATCAGAGTGGGTGGTCGTCTGCGGAGAGCTCCAGACTTACCGGATGAGGTCAAGTACCCGATAGTCTTAAACAGCCGACACAAGGTCACAGAGCTGATCATAAAGAAATAAGACGAGGATGTGCATCACGCCGGGGCAGAGAGAGTCTTCGCGGAGATCAGACGTCGTTATTGGATACTGCAAGGGAGAGAAGCAGTGCAGCGCTTCCAGCGAACCTGTCTAGACTGTCGTAAGTGGCGAGCGCAGCCCAGTATACCCCGGATGGCTGACCTACCTCCCTGTCGCCTCCGACTCGGCGACAAGCCTTTTCACTCCACCGGTATGGACTGTTTCGGCCCGCTGTATATAAAGAAAGGAAGAGGAACCGAGAAGCGGTGGGGTATTGTATTCAAATGCATGACCACCCGAGCGATGCATATAGAACTCCTTCCAACCATGAGCACAGACTCATTCCTTATGGCCTTCCGAAGATTCACATCGCGGAAAGGCAAACCGTCTATATTATTGTCTGATCACGGGACAAACTTCAAAGGCGGAGAAAGAGAGCTGAGAGAGAGCTTCCAAGCTATGGGCCCAGAACTTAAGACCCACCTCGCTCCATCCCAGATTGACTTCCAGTTTAATCCCCCGAACGCACCTCACTTCGGTGGAACTTGGGAACGAGAAGTACGTTCAATAAAGACAACCCTGTACGCCGTGCTTGGGGCCCAGACCGTGGCGGAAGAAGTCCTAATGACAGTCGTCACGGAGATCGAGGGAGTATTGAACTCAAAGCCCCTCGGTTACGTCTCAAGTGATGTAGCAGATGTCGACCCAGTCACCCCCAACACACTCTTGATGGCGTGGCTGGACCCCGCGCTACCACAGACAATGTACAGGCCTGAAGAAGCGAACGGCCGAAGAATGTGGAGGTACAGTCAAGTATTGGCTGACAAGTTTTGGAACAGCTTCCTACTCCACTATCTACCGTCTCTACAGACCCGCCAGAAATGGGTGAAAGAGAGAGACAATTTGACAGAAGGAACAGTCGTCATGATTATCGACCAGTCACTACCCCGAGCTATGTGGCCGGCTGGCCGCGTAAGCAAAGTGATCACCGGTGCCGACAGAAAGGTCCGAGCAGCCGAAGTGCTCGTCCAAGGACGGATCTACACCCGACCCGTGGCGAGGCTAATAGAACTGCCAAGGCTCCCCGATACTATCGATGACGACCATGACCCCATGACTTTGTGAACTGCCCGACCCCTCACAACAGACATTGAGTAGTGGACAGTGCGGTTAATCTGTCTCTGCTTAGCTAATTAGGTGGGACTAATTAGGAGGCGGCTGTTACAAAGGATCAGATTAAACACAGACACAAGCTCTCCTTTCTTAGAGAGAGAATAACAATGTTAATACACTATCTTAATGTTATAAGTTATAAGTTATAAGCAATGTAACTTGTGACAAACGCAGTCTTTAAATAAAAAAGATTTAAAAAAAAGAGACAAACGCGTGTCGGGACGCGGTGTCGTTAAAATTAACACCATTAAAACACATTTAGAATGTCACGAATTTTATGAGCGAACGAATTTCGTTAGAGTGCATTTATTGCAACCTAATGGCATAAGAAGTAAATTCATTTAATAAGGAAACGGAGTGATACCAATGCTTTTCATCGGAGCGAGAGAGGTTGTTGTTGTTTTCACTTATAGGAACCCTGATGTAAACTTTGCTGCTGAAGACAAACGCGTGCTGGCAATTCAGCACGGATTTGATGACGCTGAATCTGAACATTGAACATTGACTTTAAGTTACACTGCTATCTTAACGTTAGCAAGCTAAGCATAGATCTGTCCCGAGCCTACTGACAAACATTCCAATGCTGTCTTCGGGATGATTGGGACGCGCATTTCCTGAGCGCAACGTATTTCATTGATACTCTCACAAACGTTCCAATGCTGTCTTCGGGATGATTTTAATCCAAATGTCCATTCAGAAACTTTGTATTATAAAATAATAATCAAGACAACAACACAACTTGCCCTCAGGGACAATAATATTTCATCTATTTCCATCTATAATATCAGTGATGACCAGACGGAACACTCACACAGGAAAGGGCTAATTTAGATACAGTATGTATGTATTATTTACAGATAATTGAAGGTACCTCAAAACATGAAACCAAGCCATGTCACACATCTTCTGGGTAGTGTTGTAGTTGTTTCACTATTGTCACCGAATAGCCTGCTCGTCTCTTGAAGGCTATTATCTCTGAATACGTTTTGTGATATCACCATGGTTCATAGGAAGTAGCTTGAAAAGTATCCAACCAAAATGTTCAATTGATGGCTTATTTTGAAGGTATGAAACTGTACTTTCATAATATGTAAAGAAACATTTTGAAGATCCCTCAACATGACCCTGAAGTCCATACCTGGGCACATATGACCGTCGAAGGAAATTCAAGATATTGTATGAGGTGTTTTTAAAAGGGGCGAATTAACTATTTTTAGTAGATTGAGTCAATAGTCAGAAGGATCTCTGTGTGTAGGAGGATAATGCTAATTTGTCAGCGGGTTGACATATATCACCGCTATGACACCTCACTCCTTTGTAAGACAAACAGCTTTGGTGCTGTAATTACAATGATTAGACTCGTTTTCCTGTTTCCATTTTTATCAGGATGTAAGGGATACAAAATCTATAATCTATAGATTATACACCCACACAATCTTAACCATACCCTGTCGTCATGCGAATGGTGCTACCACATTTCTTCAGACATTTCTTCCAGACTTTGACAGAAACTTTGAAAACAACTCACTCAGTTTAAAAGGTGTTTAAAGTATCAGCATTGTAGCATATATAATAGGAAATGGGGAATTTCTTCAGCATGACTACCAGCTATATTATGAGTTTTATAACCTATGATCTGCAAAAAAGGGGAGGTAGGGACCGCACTCTGAATATCGTTGGTTTTTATTTTCAAAGGACACAAAACGTTTTCGGCCATCCGGCCTTCATCAGTGTGTAAATGACAACTGTGACAAACATAACTTAAGTAGGCTGTACTTGACACCAGGTGGGAACAATCGGCAATCAGTTAACAGTTAACAGGCTAGGTTGACGTCATGATTGGTAGCAGGGCTAGATTGACAAGTAGAATACATAATATCACAATATCACATAAATGTGTATGATGGTAATATATGAAAACACCAAATTGATACATATTACAATATTTACAGACCTGTATGGAAATAAAAAAAGGCAGTACATTGGAGTGCATCAGGTTGTTAAACCGTTCATTAAACAGTGTACTAGTTTTTCTCTCTCATACAGTAGATAACTTAGGGTAGCATCTATAGGAATGGAGCCAAAATTGGACTCTTCATTCATCCCAGATGGAATACATCGATTTGAGCCGATGTCAATACAATATATAATTTAATTTACAACTCTGTATGGAACAAAAAACAGTACATTGGGGGTATCAGGTTGTAAGACCGTTCATTAATCAGTGTACTAGTTTTTTGTTTATACAGTAGATAACTTATGATAGCTAGAGGAATGGAGTCAAATTGAACTCTTCATTCATCCCAACTGGATACATAGATTTGAGCCGATGAATCCATACACATGTGTACATTACATAATTTATGTGTATCATTGACACTTAACCATTAAACAAAAAATCTGAATTCAATAGGATTATGTGATATCATGTTTTTACATTTACCATAGTTTCTGCTAAATAACCTGCAAACATGTTTTCATGTGATAATGATATACATGCATATTGTCTACATTAGAGACAGAAATAATAGATTTTGCAATGCTCTGTTTAGAACAATAGTATTTGCAAATGTTATGTCTGATTTACTCGTGTGTACCACATTATAGTTGCAATTCATGCATGAAAAATGCTATACATATACAGTATGGATTTTATTTTTACCTTTTATTTTACCAGGTATTCATTTGAGATCATAGATCCCTTTTTTAGCTAGACCTGGCCCCCAAATGACAGCAACAACAAAGACCTAAAAATACACAGAACGCATACTGAGACATACAAAAGGCAAAGTGGGCCCTGGGGTTACATTTGAGGTGGAGCAAACTATATTGAATGGTCTCATTCTTTAAAATGCCCTTAATTTGGAACTTTAAAATCAGATATGGTATTGAAGGCCTGCAGTTTAAATCTTTTTTTTTAAAAGTCCTTTACAGGCCTAGCTAGCAGCAAACATGAAGGCCTTTTCCCCAAACTCTGTGCTATTTTCTGGATACTGTGACAATATACATTGGGTTTGATGTGTTGGTGAGGTTTGAACCGTGGTAAAAAACGGTAGTTGACCCATAAATGCTTTATAAATACAGGTATACCATTTAAACAGTCTAGGGTCAGTCATGGATAGCTAGTTAACTTTAGCTAGAGTGCTTTGATGTGATCTATATCCAAAAATAAGTCTTAATTTATTCATTTAAGACATATGAAATACCCTATTGAAACAGTTAAAACAGCTTGGACCGACACATACATACACACACTTACAAGTTATTGTGGTGGAGAATACACTCTAAATGCCTATATATATATATATATATATATATATATATATATATATATATATATATATATATATATATATATATATATATATATATATATATATATATATATATATATATGTAATATATTGGTTGTAGCTGTATTAGGACGGTGTATTGTATCCTCGTAAAATGTTGCTCTCACTAGCAATGAGAGCAAGGCAGGAAGTGCCTTGGAAATGACAGGAAGCGGCCAAGAACACTGACTGGTCATAATGACCCTTACACACATGTGTACACTCACATACACACACACACACACACACACACACACACACACACACACACACACACACACACACACACACACACATAGACACACACATAGACACACACACACATTGACACACGCACACACATCAGTTATGTAAGGGGGCTTTTAATTAACAGGAAATATCGGAGAGACATTGGATGCCAGTAACACACACACACACATACACACTTGTACACACACAGACTTAGAGCGGTTACGTAAGGGGGCCTTTCAGAGAGAGACATTAGGCCACACACACACATACACATAACAGATACACACACACACACAGACAGACACACATAGACACACATACACATACACACACATACACACACAACAGATAGTTAGACACATCACACACACACACACACACACACACACACAGTGACATCGTTACACACTTTCACACATTGCCATATATACACAGACACACACACATAGTGTAAGTCTCACTGACCCACAGTGTAAAATGAATCTATTTGTTAGGGTGTGAATTAAGAAACTCAGGGATCGTCCTTTCCCACAGTCCCTCTTCTCACGTCAGGAAGTAAAAGCTAAATAAGGCAGCCTTGGGGAATATTTTGATAAACATTGATGGGAAACAGAAGATTTCCAGTCACGAGCTTGGCAGTCAAAATGCGCATGTACACACACACAATTTCCATGACGCAGGTTATGTGTCATAGGCCGTATAAAAGACAGGATGCTAGTTTTGGACATTAGGATTTTCTGGGTTGTGTTGTTCGATGATCACTGCAATAAACCTTTTGTCCTCCACGGCAATTCCAATTGAATTCTGTGTCCGTCTCTCCGTTGATAAGATATTGATTTATTGAGTATTAAGTATTGAGTCCAGCTTCTATATATTGGCGACCACGAAGGTTGAATTAGCACTTGAAGGACTCGGGACCGTGAGACAAAAAAGACAGCGGCTAGCAAAATAAACAAACAGAAGGTGAGATTTCTCTAAATTTACTTTAAAATGCTGTGTTTTTGTCTGACGGACCGATACCGGAAAGATGTTTTTCAAAATAACCTACGAAAAATTGAGAGGGGAGACTGGATTCAATTGTGAATAAATTAAATGCTGTGCTTTTTTCTTTTTCCTTTCTTTCTTTCTAAAACGCTAGAAATGTTGTCTTTTTCTATTTTTTGTTGTTGTTTTGTTGTTGTCTGTGGAATCAGTGTATACGGTGTCTTGTTGATGAGACTGAGTTATTTGTATACGGTGTCTTGTTGATGAGACTGAGTTATTTGTATACGGTGTCTTGTTGATGAGAACTGAGTTATTTGTATACGGTGTCTTGTTGATGAGAACTGAGTTATTTGTATACGGTGCCCCTCCATACTCATAGCCAAGCTCAGGGACCTGGGCTTGAACTATGACCTCTGCCAGTGGGTCTTGGACTTCCTGACTGGCAGACCCCAGGTGGTGAGAGCAGGCAACTGCACCTCCTCATCCATCACCCTCAACATAGGGGCCCCCCAGGGCTGTGTTCTGAGTCCCCTCCTCTACTCCCTGTACACACACGACTGTGTGGCTCAGCGGAGTAGCAATACAATCATCAAATTTGCTGACGACACAGTGGTGGTGGGCCTGATCTCTGCCAACGACGAGAGGGCCTACCTGGAAGAGGTCAAGGTCCTGGCGGGATGGTGCCAGGAAAACAGCCTCTCCCTGAACGTCAGCAAAACAAAGGAGATGATTGTGGACTTCAGGAGGTCGGGGGTCAAGGACTACAGCCCCCTCAGCATCGACGGGGCACCGGTTGAGAGAGTCAACAGCTTTAAGTACCTCGGAGCCTACATATCCGAGGACTTGACATGGACCACACACATTGACAGTGTTGTGAAGAAGGCACGACAACGCCTCTACTTCCTCAGGCGCCTAAGGAAGTTCCAAGTCAGTCAGAAGATCCTTAAGAACTTCTACTTATGTACAATAGAGAGCATCTTGACCGGCAACATCACCTCCTGGTTTGGGAATAGCACTGCACAAGACCGAAGCAGACTACAAAGAGTGACACGTTCAGCCGAACGCACAATTGGAGGGGGGCTCCCCACCCTCCAGAACATTTACAACAAGCGTTGCAAGGGCAAGGCTAAGAGAATCATTAAAGACTCCAGTCACCCGAACAACTGCCTCTTTGAACTGCTGCGGTCAGGCAAGCGATACCGGAGTCTCAAGGCGAGCACAGAAAGACTCAGAACAAGCTTCTATCCCCAGGCCATCAGGCTGCTAAACGAACAATGAACACTACACAACAACAACCACCAAACGCACATAGCACACACATCCACACGCACACACTCACTTTAAACAAACACACTGTAGCACCCACTCCACACACTTTATAGCACACACCCACTTTAAACAAACACACTGTAGCACCCACTCCCCACACTTTATATTTATTGATGAAGGATTGCACTACAACTCGTACACCTTACTGTAAATTGTACCTAAATCGTACCTCATCCCATTTCTGCTTTGCACTATATAGTACTGTACATTAGTACACTGCATAGTATTGTATATTATATGGTAACTTAGAACATTGTACATATGTCTATACCGAACACTGTGACCTCATTTTCTTCTTCTAAATTACATGCTATACTATGTTATTTGATACTATCTTGTCTAGCACAGTCTCTGGAGCGTAACAGTAAGAAGCATTTTGTATGAAAGTATTCTGTACTTCTGTATGACAACTATTAAAGAAACTTGAAACTTGAAACTTGAAACTTGTTGATGAGAACTGAGTTATTTGTATACGGTGTCTTGTTGATGAGACTGAGTTATTTGTATACGGTGTCTTGTTGATGAGAACTGAGTTATTTGTATACGGTGTCTTGTTGATGAGAACTGAGTTATTTGTATACGGTGTCTTGTTGATGAGAACTGAGTTATTTGTATACGGTGTCTTGTTGATGAGAACTGAGTTATTTGTATACAGTGTCTTGTTGATGAGAACTGAGTTATTTGTATACGGTGTCTTGTTGATGAGACTGAGTTATTTGTATACGGTGTCTTGTTGATGAGAACTGAGTTATTTGTATACAGTGTCTTGTTGATGAGAACTGAGTTATTTGTATAAAGTGTCTTGTTGATGAGAACTGAGTTATTTATATACAGTGTCTTGTTGATGAGAACTGAGTTATTTGTATACAGTGTCTTGTTGATGAGAACTGAGTTATTTGTATACGGTGTCTTGTTGATGAGAACTGAGTTATTTATATACAGTGTCTTGTTGATGAGAACTGAGTTATTTGTATACAGTGTCTTGTTGATGAGAACTGAGTTATTTGTATACGGTGTCTTGTTGATGAGAACTGAGTTATTTGTATACGGTGTCTTGTTGATGAGAACTGAGTTATTTGTATACTGTGTCTTGTTGATGAGACTGAGTTATTTGTATACAGTGGTGTCTTGTTGATGAGGTTGAGACAGACTGTGGTTTAGAAGAGCTGCTGGTCAGATGGCTGTTGCTATTTGTGAAGCCGGATCTGTATTTTGACAGAGGTAACAATGACTTTGTCCGTTAGCACATATTAAAGTACTTTTCCTCTGGGGAGATCTTGTGTTTTTGCTCTAGCCCTGTTGTTTATTTTTTTGACGTGGTAACAGAGGTCTCTTGACGATAGACTCTGTGCGTATCGTTTTTATAATTTTTTTTTTTAGTTTTATCTTTTCTTTTCTTTCTGGGCAAAGCACCAAGAAAACATCTGGGTTTAATTTATTTTTACATTGTGTGAAAGGACGTGCGTCATCTAATCTTTATTATTATTATTATTATTATTATTATTATTATTATTATTATTATTATTATTATTATTATTATTATTATTATTATTATTATTATTATTATTATTATTATTATTATTATTATTATTATTATTATTATTATTATTATTATTATTATTATTATTATTATTATTATTATTATTATTATGATTATTATTATTATTATGATTATTATTATTATTATTAGTGTGGGTGACCTGGCGAAGCCAGGTTGCCACCCACATTATTATTATTATTATTATTATTATTATTATTATTATTATTATTATTATTATTATTATTATTATTATTATTATTATTATTATTATTATTATTATTATTATTATTATTATTATTATTATTATTATTATTATTATTATTATTATTATTATTATTATTATTATTATTATTATTATTATTATTATTATTATTATTATTATTATTATTAGTGTGGGTGACCTGGCGAAGTGCGAGAGCTGAAATAATCTTTTTTCCACTACCTTGGGTGAATTGCGAGTGTGATCTCAATTTTGGACGTAGAAATAAAACAAACACATCAAAACGATGACACGGCTGTCAGCCCGCTCACAAAAGAAAAATAAATGGAATTGGACATTTATATCTCAACTGACGACCATTTCTTTGAAGGGTCTCCTCCCCATTGACCGCCATGCAAATCCACTCTAGGAATCTCTTTTTTCCCACTCTTTTTTACCCTTCTGTTCCGATCGCCGAAGGAGTGCCACAATATCGCACGAATGCCACAATATCGCACACAACCCTTCGCCTACTCGTTGTAGTGCTCCTGTGCGAGTCACAACGCTTCATCTCTTATAGTTTTCTTTTAATCAACGTGACAATGCAGTCATGCAAAGAAAATCCAGAAAATGCAAGTCATTGTGTTGTGATTGCATCACCTGTGTGGCTCGTGGCTGATTGGTTCAGCCTAACAGCTGTGAGGCTCAGGGCTCATGGCTCAGCTGACCTGCCAATGACCTCATCGACTTAACCCATCATTGCCCATCACTGTGTTGGAGTACTGAATTGCTGGACAGCGCCCTCTGTCTTGCGGGTTGTGTCATTGTACTCAGTAGGGATATCCTCTTTCATTTTTCATTGGTCGATGTTGACCACCTTTCATTGGTCGATGTTGACCACTCCCCCGATCCTTAGACCACGCCCCCTTATGCCACACCCCCTCAGTGTATCTCTTGAACCGTTTGTTGTAGAGACTTGCGGATTGTGCCATTGGTCGATGTTGACCACCTTTCATTGGTCGATGTTGACCACTCCCCTGATCCTTAGACCACGCCCCCTTATGCCACACCCCCTCAGTGTATCTCTTGAACCGTTTGTCGTAGAGACTTGCGGATTGTGCCATTGGTCGATGTTGACCACCTTTCATTGGTCGATGTTGACCACTCCCCCGATCCTTAGTCCACGCCCCCTTAGGCCACACCCCCTCAGTATATCTCTTGAACCGTTTGTCGTAGAGACTTGCGGATTGTGCCATTGTACTCGGTGTAATAGTGTAATAGTCTGTAATAGTGTAATAGTGTAATAGTGTGTAATAGTGTAATAGTGTGTAATAGTGTAATAGTGTAATAGTGTGTAATAGTGTAATAGTGTAATAGTGTGTAATAGTGTGTAATAGTGTAATAGTGTAATAGTGTGTAATAGTGTAAGTGTGTAATAGTGTAATAGTGTGTAATAGTGTAATAGTGTGTAATAGTGTAATAGTGTAATAGTGTGTAATAGTGTAATAGTGTGTAATAGTGTAATAGTGTAATAGTGTGTAATAGTGTAATAGTGTAATAGTGTAATAGTGTGTAATAGTGTAATAGTGCAATAGTGTAATAGTGTAATAGTGTGTAATAGTGTGTAATAGTGTGTAATAGTGTAATAGTGTGTAATAGTTTAATAGTGTAATATTGTGTAATAGTGTGTAATAGTGTAATAGTGTAATAGTGTGTAATAGTGTAATAGTGTGTAATAGTGTAATAGTGTGTAATAGTGTAATAGTGTGTAATAGTGTAATAGTGTAATAGTGTATAATAGTATAATAGTGTGTAATAGTGTAATAGTGTGTAATAGTGTAATAGTGTAATAATAGTGTGTAATAGTGTAATAGTGTAATAGTGTGTAATAGTGTAATAGTGTAATAGTGTAATAGTGTGTAATAGTGTAATAGTGTAATAGTGTGTAATAGTGTAATAGTGTGTAATAGTGTAATAGTGTAATAGTGTAATAGTGTAATAGTGTGTAATAGTGTAATAGTGTGTAATAGTGTAATAGTGTGTAATAGTGTAATAGTGTAATAGTGTGTAATAGTGTAATAGTGTAATAGTGTGTAATAGGGTAATAGGGTAATAGTGTAATAGTGTGTAATAGTGTAATAGTGTGTAATAGTGTAATAGTGTAATAGTGTGTAATAGTGTAATAGTGTGTAATAGTGTGTAATATTGTGTAATAGTGTAATAGTGTGTAATAGTGTAATAGTGTGTAATAGTGTGTAATAGTGTAATAATAATAATAATAATAACTTTATTAAGCACTTTTCATACAGAGGTTGCAGTTCAAAGTGCTTCACAACAGCAAAAAATACAGGCATAAGCGAGCATAAAAAGATAGACAGGTAGAATCACAGTGTTTCACATTAGGATCTAGCATCCCAATAGGCTCTCCGCTTTCAGTTTTCAGTAACACAAATAGTAAAAATAGTTTAAAATTATTC
The DNA here is from genome assembly GCF_963971535.1 of Notolepis coatsorum. Classification (NCBI taxonomy): domain Eukaryota; kingdom Metazoa; phylum Chordata; class Actinopteri; order Aulopiformes; family Paralepididae; genus Notolepis; species Notolepis coatsorum. The sequence continues at coordinate 59,598,177 of NC_140171.1, read as the reverse complement.
AGTTTAAAAATAGTCAAAAAATTATAAAATAGAACGGACATAAAAAATACAGGCATGAGCGAGCATAGCAAGATATGGCAAATCACAGTGTTTCACATTAGGATCTAGCATCCTAATAGGCTCTCTATTCAGTAATACTCCTGTAATTCATGAACAAATAATCACAGTGTTTCACATTTGGATCTAGCAAATAATAAGAATAGTTTAAAATGATTCAGTTTAAAAATAGTCATCAGTAAGAAGTAAAAAGTGCAATAACCGACACATGAATTTGATAGGCAGTGTATAAGAGTAGGCAGGGTAAGAATAGTGCAGGTAAATACAAGTTGTGTCAGGATATCCCTGATGTTTCCTCTTGCCACTAGGTGGTAGCAGATATCTATCAGTGAAATGCCTGAGCAAAGAGATAGGTTTTAAGCTGTCTTTTAAAGATGTCTAGCGAGTTGGCTTCCCTGATGTTTTGGGGTAGTTTGTTCCATAGTTTTGGGGCATAGTTGATAAAGGCTGCATTACCGATCCTCTTATGACTGCTTCTGGGAGCCTCTAGTAGTCCAGCAGCTGATGATCGCAGTGTTCTTGCTGGTGTGTAATTTATTAGAGTGTTGGCGATGTAGCTAGGTCCCTGTCCATTTAGAGCTTTGTATGTAAGGAGAAGGACCTTAAAGTTAATTCTAAATGTTACAGGAAGCCAGTGTAAAGCGGCTAAGACTGGACTAATGTGCTCTCTCCTTTTGGTTCTAGTTAGCAGTCGGGCTGCAGAGTTTTGGATTAGCTGAAGCCTCTCTGTGGTTTTCTTAGGGAGACCTGTGAAAAGTGCATTACAGTAGTCTAAGTAGGCTAGATATGAATGCATGAATTAGCTTCTCAGCATCGTTCTGATTAATAAATGGTCGTACTTTTGCTATATTTCTGATATGAGAATTGAAGTTCAGTTCTGAATCTATGATAACCCCAAGACTAGTGACCTCAGATTTGATCCAAGGGGTTAGTCCCCCCAGGTTCTTTATTAATGTTTCTTTTTTAGTTTTGGAGCCGATAATTAGAATTTCAGTTTTGTTCTCGTTTAGTTTCAGGAAGTTCTTACTCATCCATTTATTTATTGCCAGTAAGCAGTCTGTAATGGAGCTAATCGCTGTATCATTTGGTTCAGCAGATATGTACAGTTGTGTATCATCCGCATAGCTATGGAAATCTACATTATGTTCTCTGATGATATCACCCAGCGGTAACATGTAAAGGGAGAAGAGTAAAGGACCTAAGCAACTCCCTTGTGCAACTCCATAGTTGTTGTCGTATATATCAGACATGTGATCTCCTAGTTTAACATAGAATTTCCTCCCTCTGATGTATGTTTTAAACTAGCCCAGCACATGTTCTGAGAAACCGACATGGTTTTCAAGACGATCGATTAGAATATCGTGATCGATTGTATCAAATGCTGCACTGAGATCTAACAGGATAAGGATGGAGATCTTATTCACGTCAGAGTTTAGTCTGAGGTCACTGATTATTTTGGTGAGGGCAGTTTCAGTGCTATGATATTTTCTGAATCCTGACTGAAATTCTTCTAAGATGTTGTTTTCTTCAAGAAAGGAATTTATTTGAACTGAAACTATCTTTTCAAGTACTTTACTAATGAACGGTAGGTTGGATATTGGACGATAATTTGCCATTTCATTACTATCCAAGTTAGGTTTTTTTAGTAATGGCTTTACAACTGCTGTTTTAAAGGCATCCGGGAAAATACCAGTCCTAAGGGAAGTGTTTATGATATCTAGCACAGGGCTTGAAACACTATTAAATACCCGTTTGAAGAAAGCTGTAGGTATAGGGTCAATGTCTGAGGTGGAGGAGTTACATTCTGAGACAGTTTTGCAGTGTACATCTAATGTGATGCATGTGAAACTTCTCATGGTTACATTGCACGGTTTGCCGCAATCAGCTTTAGTTCCATCATGAGTAATGCTGGCCCTGATCAAGGTTATTTTGTTGTTAAAGAATAGTGCAAGTTCTTCACACTTAACCGTTGATGACTGAGGAGGTGTAGGGGTAGTGTTGAGTAGTACATTAATAGTGGAAAAGAGGATTCTGGAGTTTCCAGCATTTTCTGTAATGATTTTAGAGAAGTAATATTTCCTTGCTAAGCGGATGGTTTTATTATAAGCAGTTAAAGCATCTTTGTATATATCACAGCATATGGTGGTTTTTGTTTTTCTCCATTTTCGCTCCGCTGCACAACATTTCCTTTTTTCTTCGTTGACCGTATTATAGTTTAACCAGGGCGAGGCTCTAGTTTTCTTCTTTTTCGTTTTTAATGGGGCGACAGAATTTAATATAGATGACATTGCATCATTGAGATTTTCTACCATTTCATTTAGAGAGCTGTCATGATTGTGTGGTTCATGTAGTCTGATAAGATCAATGAACTTTGATTCAGCTTTGTCGTTTAGGAGCCTCTTTTTAACTATGATTTCTTTTTTTGTTTTAGTAAGGGTTATTTGAGTATCAAAAAATATACACTGATGGTCGGAGAGAGGTAATTCAGTTATTGAGATATTTGTTATGCTTAGCCCAGTTGTTGTTATAACTAAGTCTAGTGTATTCCCAAGCCGGTGAGTTGCATTTGTTATATGCTGTATTAGGTCAAAGCTATCCAGTAGACTTTTTAGTTCTATAGTTTTGGAGTCTGTTTTCTTATTAAAATGGATGTTCAAGTCTCCATTTAGGATCACCTTATCATATCCGGTAACACATAGTGAGATCAGTTCAGAGAGCTCCTGTATAAATATTGGTGGGTGTCTAGGCGGGCGGTATATTGTGACAATAATAGTTGATTCTGTTTTTAGTTCAATGGCAAGATATTCCATTGACATGAACTCGCCTAGTTCTGTGATTCTAAACAAGAGTTTTGAGGAGAAGATTGCTGCAACTCCTCCGCCCCTTTTATTTTTTCTGGGTATTTGAAAAAAGTTATAGTCTGGTGGACAAGCTTCTATCATTATTGATGTAGCTGTGTCATTATTTAGCCATGTCTCTACTAGGCAGATGCAATCTAAGTTATTTTCTTTAATCAGATCATTTACTAAGAATGTTTTATTATTCAGTGATCTGACATTTAGGAAAGCTAATTTTATTTGTTGGACTTCTTTAGAGGAGGTCTGCTTTGGCTTGACCGTGATGGCCCTGAGGTTAATAGCAGGTAAACGCATTGATGGCGTATATTTTTCACCATGCCATTGGCTGGTTATGATTACTTGTATGTTTTGAGAGATGGCATGGCAATTGTGCTATAGTGCACCGTACTGACTGCGCTGTGTTTTCGGGGACATTTGATCAGACGAGATGGCCTTGTGTGATATGGGGGGGGGGACGGGGGGGGGGACGCCTTGTGCTGCTGCACTTCGTGGTGAGATTGTGTCCTTCATGA